>NW_020799092.1:75762054-75825359 GCF_003259725.1 Athene cunicularia
ATAAGAGACAGGGGCTGGGCGAGGGACTGCGCGGAGGCGCCTCATCCTCTTCTTCTCCCCGCAGATCTTCCAATGGAGGCAGCTGGAGAACCTCTATTTCCGCGAGAAGAAGTTCTCGGTGGAGGTGCACGACCCGCGCAGGTGAGCGATGAGGCGAGACGAGGCGGGCTGAGCCGGGCTTTGCAGTGCCGAGCCGGGCTGAGCGGTTCTGAGCCAAGCTGAGCCTTGCCGAGCCGGGCTAGCCGTGCTGAGCAGGACTGAGCCATGCTGAGCCTTGCCGAGCCGGGCTTTGCAGCGCCGAGTCGGGTCGTGGCGAGCCCGCTCCCCCCACCGCTCTGTGGGACTTGCTGCTCTTGGTAGCTGAGGAACCCGTAAGCGAGGGGCGGCGGGTACCAAGCCGGGGGCTGGTGCTTCCTTCCAGCAGAACATTTTGGGCTCGAGTGGGTGTTTTTGAGGATGTGTTTCCCCTCAGCTCCTAGCGGTGTGTTTTTTTCTTCCCTCTATTTTGGCACCTTCTGACCCCCGGGGCTGTACAGCTCGGGTGCCCCAGCTGCGGTGCCAGCAACCCCTGTGTGTGAAAGGGGGCTTCCCTTGTATCCCTGTGTTGCACTTGGAGCCTGGAGATGGGCGCCAGATTTTGTACTCACATGCTTCCTAGTAAATAAATATTCAGTAGCACAACTGAAAGGAATGGCACAGTACCAGAGGTTTACCGGCACTCTGGATGAAAGCCCATCAGTCTTTTTGGCACAGAAGCCTTTTTTTTCTTACTTTAAAGACCTAACGTAGGAAAGAGAGTTGAAGTGACTGTGCTGCATCTAATTACTACATTCTGCACCCCTTGCTCGTTTTCCTTAGTGGATGGTTACAGCAGACAGTGACTAGTGGGTATGTTGCTCTCTAAGTTGTTCTTGCTAAAAGCAATGTCCCACTTGCAAAGTAGGTGTGAATACCGCTGATGGAAACCAGCTCTCTTCCCAGACCGATTTGATGTGCTGCTAGTAGTAGCGTGTTTTGCTGATCACTCAGTTGTGATCCTGTTTCACCTGTTTCCCGTGCCTATCTGTGTACTGATATATGTACTTTTATCAAGGGAAGTTTGCATGCAGTTTCTGTGTGTATTTGCCCCGATACAAACATGGTCACGCCAATACAACAGTGCTTGTCTCCATAGGTGCATTTTGTTAAAGCAAAAACTGAGTAGGGCAGCTCGTATCATTGTGCAGCTCCAGGTCAGCAGAGCCTTAAAGCATCTGCTTAATATTAACCATGTAAATAGTCGCATGAAATCTAGCAGAGCAAATTCCCAAAGTTGAGAATATGCTGGGAGATCTTCCAGCACCAGGGGCTGGGGGTGGCGTACTCCTTCCCCCACCAAGCCTCCCGCAGCAGACGAAGTATCAGAAACGTGTGCTGCGAGAAGCCCCTAAACGCTCAGGCTGGCTGTTTCCTGGAAGCAGCAATTGCAAAAAGAAGAAATCACATCCCTCTGGGATGTTAAAATCATGATGATATTTGCAACTCAATGTCATGCATGAAATGTGACTGCACAGAAGAACCTCTTCTGTCTCATTTGTATTTAGATGATAAGAATTACCGACACAGAAGAGCTTCCGTTTTTTATTCCATTGCATTGTTTCTCTGAATCAGCACCAGGAGGACAAAACTCTATCCCAGCTTGTCAGCCTGGTACTTTCTCACTACAAGGGAATTAATTTGGTTGATTTTCACATCTAGAGAGTACCACCATCCAGGTCAAACTGGTACTCTGGCTGTAAGGCAGCAAGGCACATTGCAGCGGCATGGTAGGAGCACAGCTCGGGTTGTAGTTTCCTGGCCAAGTGGGATGGACTCCTGTGAGGAGTTGTTCAGCGTATGGAGGCGGAGGAGTAGCCATCACAGTGCTCTCTCCACATTCCTCTCTTTGTAGCCAAACCAGAGCCTGAGTCAGCGAAGCCACAGTCACAGAGAGCGAGCACTGCTCCGTGGTTGTGGCCAGGGCTGGGCAGCACAATGTATGGTTTTTAAGCCCTGCCTCTGCCCGTGGCTTCCTGTCCCCAACAAGCCATTTAACCTCTCTTCATCGCAGTTACTTATCCCGTAAAGGAGGGAAATTATATGTTTTAGGGGGTAACAACAGGGTTAGCACAGCGCATGTGGAGGGAAGTCATGGAAAAAACACCCATGGGCCATCTCTCACAGGTCCCCAAAAGACAACTGTGAAAAGCAAGTCCACAGTTCTGACCAGCGAAGTCTGCAGACTTTCTAACAGGGTCTGCAGTTTTGATGGGAAACATGTACAGATCCCAAAAAGAAAAAAAAAAAAATGGAAATCACTGCTTTTAGAATGAGATGAATGGCTTGCAGAGTATGTTTCTGAGAGCTCAAAATGAGTAACTGCATTTGAACTGAATAGGATGACACCAGAATTAAGGCTTTAGCCCATGTTTGAGTGCTTTAATGCCTTAAGCCTTATATGCCAATGTGGTGCAGTGGTTTGTGTCCCAGCACAAAGCATCCAGAGTTGGATCCCCTCTCCAGCCTCAACTCAAGAGCACCTCCCAGCACAGCCTTCGTTCCCTGTCCAGTGACAGGGATGAGGCAGCCCAGCACCATCCTCATTAGGACCATCAGCCCCCATCCTGTTGCATCCCTGGGGAGTTTTCTGACAAGAGCAGTACTCAGAATGGGACATGGTCTTCTGCTCCAGTCACATGGAAAGGACTCAGCACAGGGTGACACTGAAACATGAGATCCCAGTTGTCTCAGACCTTGTTTGCATTGGTTGCGGCTGTTTTCTCAGAGAAATTTCACTCCAATTTGTAGCTTCACAATTTGGCTTTAGCACATTCTGCAGCACTGAAAAGGCCCAGAAAGCTTTCAGCCCTCTCCCAGGCTGAACCTGGTCAGCAGTTCCCATTTTGCTGCAGTTTTGCTTTTCTTTCATTCTTGTCTCTATCACAACTTCCTTTGTGTGCCTCCTCTCCCCACATTAACCTCCAGTTTTAGTGAGGGCAGTAAGCCCACAGGCACCAGAGACGAGGTGACTAGTGCAGGTGCAGGAGGGGAACCGCTTCCTTAGCAGGCTTGAGGACTTCTGAGTGCTGGTGAAAGAGTTGACCATCCCTTGTACTGCTCAGTAGAGCTCCTGGGCTGTCCTGCAGTGTCACCTCCACATTTGCACCACACAGTGCCTGCTGGCTATGGACTGTGGCAGCCCCCCCCGCAGCACACCCTGCTCCCCAGGCTGTCTCTTGCACTGGCCCCTCTTCACCATCCACGTCCCTATGTGAAAGGTTATAACAAAAGTGTCACATTTCTGAGATAGCCTCTGTACTCATATTTTTTTTTATAATGGTACTCCACCACAAGACTCTTCTTAACAGGCTGGAGAGGAGGACCTCATTTATTTGGGGCTTTGTAGATCAGTAGCTTGGTTTACTGCAGGCAGTGCTACATCTCTGCAGTGGGAGTTGTACAGACCAGGACACTGCGAGCCTGTGTGTGCTGGTGTCGGGGACTCTGATGGTGGGGTTAGAGTTGAGGGGTGGGGAGAAATAATCAAGTGGTTTTGTACAGCTGTGAAAGCATGGGGAAACCTAACCTGTGTTTTTTGCTAATATTTGAGGACAATTGGGAGTCCCAGAGAGGAAACATTTAGCTCTTATTTTTCCTGTTTTTATATTCACTCAGCTAATCGCCCAGTAACATTCTTCTCTCCAGGGCACTAGGCAGCCCTCTGCAAGCCTCCCAACTCCACTTTCCCATACCACGTGGGAAGTCCTGATAATCTGTTTACAGCTGGGGAAATCAAGGTACCTGAAGAGTTTCTCCCACATTCTCTAAAGCAGCCACTGATCCTGTGGATCTTTAGTTGTCACCTGGGTCCTAATATTTGAGAGCCACTGTCCAAAGTCAGAGACAGTGGAGGGTGTGAAGACTTGGCCTCAGCATGTGATGAGACACAGAGGATTCACACATGCTTTGACATTGGTGACTCCCCTGGCACAGCTAGCAGGTCAGCAACAGCTCAGCCAAACTCAGGAATACTGTCTGAACTGGACAAACTGGATGATCTTTACTGTTAGTCCTCTGGAGCTTGCTAACTTGAGTTATTAAACTAAATGCTCTCCTGGCTTGATTAGCTGTTTGTTGCTTCCCTCTAAGCATTTTTTCCCATTAGCACAAGGGCGTGCACAGTAAAGACAGCAGCTTTTACTATGAGGTCTGTGATAGCTTCTGCCACAGAAAACAATCTGAGGAAACCTTGGTGTAACCCCAGTTCATTCTTTCCTCCTCTCCAGGGCATCTGTGACCAGGAGGACTTTTGGGCATAGTGGCATCGCTGTGCATACGTGGTACGCCTGTCCAGCACTAATAAAGTCTATCTGGGCTATGGCCATTAGTCAACATCAGTTTTACCTGGACAGAAAGCAAAGCAAGGTAAGTATGTTGGAGGTGGGAAGTGCAAGTTGCAGTGGGTGAGTCCTTCTCACTCCCCACAGTCCCAGCAAGGTCAAATCCAGATGGTGGCTCCTTTCCTGCCCTCCCTTTCCACCTGAGATCAAAAAAAAGGCAAATTGACTCAGAATATCTGCTGGGTTTGGACAAATTGAGAGAATTTTTATTGAGTTTATGTCTATGGAAGTGAGGATTGAGGGAAAGGTTGTGCTGAACTGCAGCCAAATTGGAGGAGCTAAAGTTTGCAAGCAGATAGGGTTCCGACCCTGTCTGGATCGTTTCCACATGTCTTCTGGTTCTTGAACTCTGTCATAAAGTTAGGGCAGCTTCCAATAACTGAGTTCAAAGTAGCTTCACACTCCACCTGTTTTTGAATACTTCGTGCTGTCTCTTGCTTTTTTACTCTCATATGTTCACAGAGATGAGAGGTAGGGATGTTACTTCTCTCTCCACACAGAATCTCACAACAGAAGGGGGGCAGGATGCTGACTGCCTTGCCTTACAAGAAGCTGTCCTGATCTGGTGCTGCACAAAGGGCCACTCAAGACACAAAAGAAACCACCTTGAAACCAGAGGAGTGTGTGTTCTCCCTCTTAATTCCTTTCATCAACAGTAACTTTAGGCATACCCAGAGCAGCAGGAGATTGCTTTGATCACTTTGAGATCACTTTGAGACAGAAGAGAGACTTCTTACGCAGACACCCCTCTCCATATGAGCACGCTGAAGTAAACTTTACAGAAAAGATAGAGTGGGTAGCTTCTTACACTTCTGCTAGCGTTGCCCCCCATCAGAGGTAAGATGGCAGGAATATGCAGGGTGATACTACTCCAAATGGCTGAAGCAATCTTAACATCTTGCTATTTCTAAAAGCACTGCCTGCATTTTTTAGGCAGGGCCTGCCCTCTCCCTTGCACAGGCCTTGGCCCTGTCAGGTCCCTTCATGAGCCAGTTCAGCCCACTAAACTGGCAGAAAAATATTTCTTTTTCCTCTTTTTCTTTGCTGCATTATTTTTCTGCCAGTTCAATGAACTGAATTGGCTTGCTGAAATGATGTGAAGGGCCATCAGTGTGCTATTAGTCCAGCTCACTCTAAACCCTTCTGACATTGCTTTCCCCAGTCATGATCTCTGTGGCTTTACTGTAGAGTGGGTTAGGACTTTGAGATGCCTTGGGCAGAACACCTGGTTATGCTCACTTTGGCCATGTCCCATCTAATGCAAAAAAACAGGATTCATCTTAGTTGCTGTAAACTGTATTGAATTTAGGGGTGGGGCTAACTTCCCACCCCTGCCTAAGTGCCAGCTGTGAATGTGAACAAAATTGCACGCTCACCTAATACCAAGTAGTGCTTTTCTGTTCCCCTCCTCTGCTCAGCACCACCAGGACAATGTATGGTCTGTTTTGCTCTCAACAAAAACAACTCCGCAAACAAACAGAAATCTTTTTTTTACTTTTAGCCAGATGGATTTGCTGATCTAGCTGCAAGGTATTTAGGTTACAAGCAACCAACAAACAAAAGGAGATTCCCTCCTCCTCCCATTCCTTTGGTAAGAAACTGGGTCTCTTAAATGCCGAGGACTTCCCTTCAGTGACTTCTTTTGTTGTTAGCAGATTGTGTTTCAATCTGATCTCCCCTCTCTCACACTCCTACAGACAGCACCACCCACCAGCCCTCGTTTGTCAACCTGTCACGTCTACGACCATGTCAGTGTGCTTTGTCACAATAATCCTGGTGGTCATGCTGAGGCTTTGAAGTTAAGGCATACAGATATTTTTGTCCCTTTCTCTTAAGGAAGCTGGTATTTTAGTCTGTTGTCCTTGTCTTTGACATGACACCGTCAAGATTGATAGATCCATCAGTTTTAATTGATCTGTTCAGTTCATCCTGCTGATCACTTCAGGGTGCTGTACTCATGTGTGCTTCACTTTTGAAAACCAGTAAAACATATTCCAGACTGGGGCGATGTGAAATATCTTCGTTTCAGCTGTCAAGGGCTTAGACAAACATTTATTTGAGTTTCAGGTCACATGGGTTTGCATCCCGTTAAATCTCAGCCCCCCCCCTTCAGCTGAATCTCCAACTTCAAAGCAGAACTTCGATATTCCTTTCTTTCATGTCCAAACTTGGCATTTCATATCCTTTTGACAAAAGAAAGAAAAATAAAAACAAACTTAGAAGAAAAGGCCTGCTGGAGCTCATTGCAGCTGAACCTTCACTCCAGTGATGTAGATTAGATGGCAGGAGATATGACATAGTGATAAAGCAAGCTTGAACTCTCTGTTCCTCACATAACGGGGCACCAGTTGGATTTGGACGTTTTGCACAGGTCTACTGGAAAACCCCCTTCATGTGATTTTAGAAAGAAATAAAATCAGATTTGCCTAAATTTTGAGCCTTTTGCAAGGAAGAGAGGTCCCAGACTTCTTTGCAGCCTCATTCTGCATTGAACTCCTGCCAGCTCGTCGAGTTCCCAGCATCTCGCTCCCCGCTGTTCTGTCTGTCTCTCTCCCTGCAATCGAAGCGTAACATGGAGACTGAAAAGATCCCCAGCTTTCCGAGTGAACATGTCAGCGTGCAGAACTCCTGTCAGCTTCCCTTTTTTTCAGGAGACAGATGCAGCAGGACTTCAAGGCATGTCTTTGCTCCATTGACTGCACTGAGTCAATCAAACATTTGGCCTAGAAGCCTTGAGAAGTCCCATTTTCTGGGAATTTCCAACAGCACGTTCCTCCAAGCACGAGGCTTTTTGGCTGAATGAACAGATAGAAAATAGGCCAAGGGTTTCAAAAAATCACCTGCAGCAAAGCCACATCACTGCAAGCAAGAGGGATAAATTCGTCCCTAGTATCCATCTACTCTTGCATTGCACTGATGGATTTTTCTTCACCCTCTGACCCTGTCAGAACAACACTGGGGATCAGTTTGGCCCCTTGCTTTGAAATGACTCATGAATGAGGCAGTCTCCCTCCATGTAAATGAGACTTGGCAGGTCTGTGCTAAGTGCTTTAAAATTTTTGAGCCTGGAGGGACTGCAGGGCCCAAGGGAGAGCTAATGGGATGTAATCTAGCTTTCTACTATTGTGCTGTCAGTACAGTCTAGCCCAGGCCTTGTGCTGGCTGCTGCTCAGTGGCCTGTATGAAATGAGCTGTTGGTCTGATTCCTGCCACTGATGAGTGGCTGTCCAAAGCACAAGACCACCCGATGCTGATTGGCATTGCTGTAGGTAGCAGAGGCAGCAGGGATTGAGCAGCACGGAAAATTAACCCCATTCCTTTCAGGAGATGCATTATCCCCACTGTTTAGAGCAGGGCAGCGTTAGCACAACTGTGATGGGTCTAAAGCCTTCTGTGGCTTCAGCAGGTTGGGATTGTGCCATCTGTGGAGGAAGCTCACTCTGCCCTGCTGATCCCCCATCTGCTCACTTCTGGTTTGTCTTTCCTCTCTCCCAGCTCCCAGGATGCCCAGGCTTTGGTCTTATAATTTTTTTCCTTTGCCCTGTGTAGGGCACACTGCCAGCTGCTGCTGGCTTGGCATGCCAGCCAGGACCACAACAGCGTCCAGCTGCATTGCCTTTACTCAGCATTTTAGTTGGTGCCCAGTCAAACAGGTAGAGCCAGAGTGTGTCCTAATTTGCAGGCTCAGTATGAGTGGAAATAAACTACAGGGCTTCTCGCTATCCTACAGATAAAGGAAAACCACCACCTCGCAGAGCAAGAGGTCACGATCTGTCTGTGCAGACTTGGGGTTTGTACCTTTCCTAGACATCTGCTGCAAGGACTCATTATATTGGGTTAGGCAGGTACTGGGTTTGATCAGTACGGCTGTTCCCGGGGTTCTACAAGGTATGCATAGCCCTACATATATGGGTTATGACTGGGTTCGTTTATAACCCAGCATATATACACCTGCAGGGGATAAATCACCAGGACAGCAGCAGTCTGGAGACTTGTTACCTCCAAAGATCTGGCATTGCTCAGGCTCCTTATCAAGACTTCAGTAGCAGGAAATCTCATGAGATAAAAACAGTGACTTTCCTCTTCACCTAGAACTAACCTTCCAGAGCTATTTGGAGAACATGTTTCACAGATCTTGTTTCTGACCCGAAATAATCATATCCAAGTCAGATCCAAGAAGCTAAAAGAGTGCTATCCTTCTCCTGGGGGCTGATTTTGGGGAGGAGCTGCTGGAAATGAGAAGTGTCTAACTGGTTGTAGCATTAGTTTAAGAGGGTCAGTACTGGTTGCCTGATCTGTTCTGACATCTGGGTAGCTAATTCAGCCTCTGCACTCAAATGAGTGAGAGCGTAAACCCTATTCTTGGAGTTGTGGAAGTAAGCTTGTGAGGCATTTGGGTACCTCTGAATGGTAGTGGTGGAGCCTATAAATACCCAAGAATATTAAATTATGATAGTACTTCTGAGGATGTTTTCAGCATAAGGCTCTCCCAGTGCTGTCTTCATTTGCATTCTTAAATTAATCTTAAAAATACAGTGTGCAGCAGGGAGACATTTTACTTCACTTATTATTTCACTGATGTGCAAACAGAGGCAGGGATCGCCAAGAACTTAACCTTAAGCATCTTACCCAAAGCCCCACAGCAAATCAGTAACAGAGCTAAGAGTAAAGCTCAGTGTGGTGAACATTCAGCCATCGATTCAGCCTTAGTTGTTAAAATGCATTCTGCTTCCTGAGGATATGAAATAACGCTGAAAATGCTGTCACAGCAAGGGTTCCTTGTAGTCCCATCTTGACTTCCAGTGGGAACAAATCACACCATGGTATGTGAACATCAATCAGCTTCTGATTTGTTAGCACTGTGATGATGTGCTCATCACCTGAACTGTACGACTAGGACTGAGAGTCAGTTCTGACCTTGAGAAGGTGCAGAGGTGAATGCTCAGGTGATCCTGAACTGGGGCTTCACCACTTTGGAACAGAAGTCTTTGTGCAGCTGGAGAGCCTCGGCACAACATGCCAACAGTTTTCTGGGTCCTAGGAAATCAAAACTACAGGTCAGTGGCCCTGCAAGGCCAGGCTAAGTGAAACTCAGCAAGGTTTGGGAGATGGGCTGAGTTCCAAGTGCTGTCCACTGGTGACTGAGGAGCTCACCTGAGGGTCAGCGAGCAAGACACTGATTTCCAGGTTGGAGATGAAATAGCAGTCATCTTTGTGTGCTGTGTTACAGACAGCAAGCTTCTTCCTGTTCCTTGTCAGTTCTCTCCTTGTTAGCATGGCTTGTTACCTGAACCAAATTCAACAACCAATACATAAAATATTGCTCAGAGCATAAGCATTAATTCAGAAGAGGCAGGAGGAAATTTTCCATGGGGACAGATTATTCCACAATGGCTTAATGAAATGTTTCCTTATACTTTTTTTCTGAAAAAATATTTTGGAGATGACTCCAGTCAGAAATGACATAGAGGACTAGAAAGGGTTGTTCTGATGTGGCAGTTGCTGTTTTAAGGTGATCTTAAGGCTATACTGGTCAGAAAAAGGACTGAAAAGGACTGAAAACTTTTTGTGGCCACCCAAGACACACTTATATATAGGATTCTTCTTCCCAAGAAGAAGGGATATAACTGAAGGGCCATCCCCAGCAACTTCCATCAATGTCCTTGATCCTCTTGTTCATGTGAAACACCCACTAGAGACTGTCAGGAGAATGGACTGGAGACAGATGGTGAGCTACTGACAGTGGGGTTTGTATTGCAGAGGCAAGGCAGCCACTGGGACTGAGTGAGCCCAACCCTGCAAGCAGTTGCTATGCTCATTTCATTGCTCAGTGCTGCTACCCCCCTTGCCCTGAATGTTTTCTGCCTTTGTTGGCTCTGTGGGCATAATCACATCTGAGCTCTCTGCTCAACGCAGAGAAAGTTCTGGAGTTACCTCACCTGAACTTTCTGGGCATCTTGTTGTCTCAAATCCTTCCATAACCGTTGGAAAAAGGATGACATCTTAGGAAGTCAGCTCATTCCCTCCTAGGACAGGTTTATGGAGTATGCATATTAACTTTCTCCTGGCTACATCATTGACATTTGGTGGTGTGTACAATGGGTGACTCCTCATCCTAGTGTGGCCAGTTGCTGAACTGGGCCTGGCTGTTTCTTACTGGAGTGATGTTAATGCTCTGAAGAGTCCCCTCACAGTACGAGCGTTGTTTGTGGCTTGTTAGTCTGGACCATAACCTGAACATGTTTTTATGCCAGTATTTTCTTCCAGCTTCTCATGACATCCTGCTTAAGCCATGTCCTCACTGTTTCTTGGTCCAGAGCTCACTGCAGATTTGAAAAGGCCCCTCCTGGCTTCCTTTAGATGTTAGAGATGGTCTTTAGCCTCTGAGCTTTGCAGTTTATTATGTTGGCATTTCTGAAGGTTTCTTATTGTATGTGGTAACACAGTGACTCCATACATAGTTTGTTTAAGAGGGAAAAATGTCCATGGCAAAGCAGAGAAAACAACAAACAACAGGAAGCAATGCCAGAATTGCACCCACTTAAGAATGCAGAAAGTACAGCAGTGAATACTGTGCCAGATTGCTTCTATTCTTGTAAAATAATCCAAGTTTGCTGTGGAGGCCTGTTTCCTGTCAGAGCAATAGGACTTTTTCCTTCTGTGACCTTTGAAGAAGTGCTAGATCATTACTAACTCTCATGTCCATATCCAGTCCAAGATTCATGCTGCAAGAAGCCTGAGTGAGATCGCTATTGACCTGACTGAAACTGGAACTCTCAAGACCTCAAAGCTGGCCAACATGGGGAGTAAAGGCAAAATTATCAGCGGCAGCAGCGGGAGTCTTCTGTCATCAGGTAGGTCCTTTATCCTGTAACTGGAGAGAATATGGTGTGAAGGGCCATGGCTGTGGTATAATGGGGAGCAGCCAGAAACTGCACTGCAGCAATGAAAGTCACTTCCCTTCAGCCTTTCTGTCTGTCCAGGTGTCACTGTGTCTCTCAGCATGTTGCCCCACAAACAGCAGAGGCAGCAGCTTCCCCCTCTCTCATCACTGCTGCTTGTTTCCTCTTTGGCCCCAGGATGTCATCTCCAACCTTGCGCTTTCCAGCTGAGACCTGGTCTCTCTTCACAGTTTCTTCCATAATCACCCCTTGGCACCCAGCTCATCCCTAGTAGATGCATTTGTGAAGCAGCCCCAGCCAGCACTGAGGAAGCAGTCAGCCAGTGCAGCTCACTAGGGAAACTGAGGCTGGGAATTGGCGATGTCCCTCAGCAGTGTTGAGTCATGAGGGGCTTCTTCACAGAGTGTACGTCTGCCTTGCCTCTCTTTGCTGGAATTTGTCTGGTGTCCTCAAAAGCGCTATTCTCTAGAACTCTCCATCCTACTAGTGTGGGGAATTAGGGATTTCTTTTTGTGGCTTAGAGCACCTATCTGTTATGAGGAAGACATAATATGTGAAAGAAACCCAAGATAAGTTGATACAGAGGAGAGCTAGAGCATCAGAAGAGAAAGACCAGGGAAGATGAGTCAGGAACTTCTCTGTATTTCTTTTACACTCTTCTGTCAGTCTGAACAGGGCAATCTGTGTGTAAAACAGTGCTAAATGTCATTCCAGGAGCAAAGCAAGGATTGATGTTTGCAAAGAGCTTGGAGCTGCTCAGGTGAGAAGCTCTTCAGGAGGGAAAAGTTGCTGGTATTGCTATAATTACAGTTCCAGTCAATGAAATGCCCCTCTGTTAAGCATCACATCAAGTTATCAAAACTGATTGTGTTGAGATGTGTAGCACCAGAGAATAATCTCCCCATGCTTGACAAGGGAAGAGTCCATCTAAGAGCACAGATGCTTTGAAACTGAACCCACACTGGTGTAGTAGATCAGCTTTGCATCACTGAATCCTTCATGTCTTTTAAAAGACATGCTTTCCTGCATGGAGAGAATCCAGCAAGGATTAAAATGTGCAATGCTTACAGAGCTCCAGAGCAGCCTGCTGTGCAATTCCTTGCCTTGCCTGCAAACAGCAATGCTTTCTGCTCCTTAGGTCCTCCTGATGCAGTATACAATCCACTGTCTCTGCCCTCTCATAGCTCAGGGAGTTGCAGGTGTTTGAGCAGCTCCCGGACTGGTATCGGGTTGTTGGAGCTCTTTGTTTGGCATTTTTTTCCAGCTCTCCTGCTGGAAGTAAATAATATTAAGTACCCCAAGGAAGTTCTTAAGGTCTTTCCAAGATCTCAGCCTCCTGGGCACCATTCCCAAGTCTGTGAGAGCTACTTGGTAGTGATCCTGTTTTCATGTTAATACACTGACTTTTGCCTTCCTGGAAAAAAAAAAACATGGAGGTCTGCTTCTGCTCTCACACTGGGAGAGCAGTAGCCAGGTAAAAGTCAAAAGAACATCAGGCCCATGAAAGCTTCTGTAGGGCCAGTACCCATTAGGGTTATGTGTATGGAAATCCCAAACTGTTATTTTATTTCTGTATTGTTTTGCTTCCTGCTCAAACCCCTTCTGGCTGAACATGGGGTTTGCAGATTCAGCAGAACTGTGCTAGTGACTAGACGCATGCAAAGTTCACAGACCAGGTGAGTCATTTCTTCAGGCCTGGGTAGGTGGATCAGTCTACCTGCATGCCAGCCTAGGACTTCATGAACCTCTGTGTTGGTTGAGGTGCTGCTGGTGGACCAGGTGAGCATGGCTGCCTCCAGGTTTCTGTGTTCAGAACTGCCTTTAGGTCCTGCCTAAGGACAGTGCTCTCCCCAAACTTAAGGAGACTTGACTTAACTTAACTCTCCCCAACAGTTAAGGAGAACTGTTGGGTTTGCTGCTGCTGTGTGCCTTCAAGCAGCTACAAGCACGCTTGGGAAGGAAGTGTAGAGAGAGGACATCTGTCAGAGGAGGACAGATACCAGGGAACTGGAGACCTTGGATTGCTTCCACGCAGTCACCCAGACCCCTCTGCTCCAAGATCCCTTTCCCTCGAGCCTGGCTGGCAGAGGTGACCCAACCCTGTCCCACTGGACGGGAAGGGGCATTTGTTGCCTGTCCCACTGGGCACAGTCACTGGCTTTGTCCCAGCCTTTGTGTTTCCTCCTATTGTGCCAAAGATTATCGGCGCACAGTCACAACAATGATGGGTTATCGCAGCACAGCCTGCGCGCTAGAGAGAATAAGTGCAAATGATTAAGTGGCCACAGTGGATTTCCAGGCTATAAATACCCTGAGTGACTTGAAATCACAAGGTCAGAACTGAATCTCTGTCTCCACTTCCCTACTGTTCTCTGTCCTTTTTTCTTGGAAATTATTTGTAGCCATTTCCTCTCTCCATCTTGCTTCTCCTCACCAAAGGGGCTGTCAGCACGAGGAGCACACCAAAGCTGGCATGTCTCCCCAGGGTTTGCAGCAAAGCTACAAGGAAATATTTGTTGTTGCTTCCAGCTGTCACACTGTCTGGCCAAGATCCTGCTGTGCAGTGTGAGGCAGTCACTGCCCCACAGCACTTACAGTCTCAAGACACAGCAGCAGGGAAATGGAGTCTTATACAGGGACAGTGATTTCCTTGTGGTCACAGCAACTCAGGGCCAAAGCCTAAGCTGCTCTGTGTTTCCCAGGGCCTCGATCTCAGTCTATGTCCACTGCAGAGCTGTAAGGTTGATACCTGATGCTCCCAAGTGCATTGCTGACAAGCTCACTCTTTAACTTTTGACCTCATATGGGCTCTGAAGGGGGCCCCCAAAACAGTGGGCTGCTAGGATTTAGCTCAAGGATCTCTGGGCCATCCCTGGACACCTGGGGCAAGAATTTCCCATGAATAAAAGCTCTGCTTTCACACTGGCATGAACCTTAATCAAAGCCAGCAGAGGTAACTATTGGAGCAAAATCAGGGTAGGTCTAAGGTGGATTCTTTCTTCAGAGCAGTCTGTGCCCTAAGAGTTCTGCAGGTTTCCTAGCTATCAAGGAGCCCCGTTATTGCTGGGTTATTGATGGGCTGAACCCCAGACTGCCTTCTTCATCTCAGTGGGCAGAGGACAGACCACAGAGGAGCACCTCTGCTTTAGCTCTGCAGACATGTTCAAGGAGCCTCTGGCCCCCTGAGCCCCATTCCTTCATCAGCAGTGGAGGTTTCCTGTGCAGGGGCCTGTTTACATTGGAAAATGCCATGACAGAGCCCAGCCAGCCAGTTCCCGGCCCCCGCCGCTCCATCCGGCGGGGCCATCTCCCAGCTGGATCACCCTGACGGGTGTCGGAGCACATAAGCAGCACCCACACAGCCTCCAGCATGGGGGCTCATGAAGACGAGTTGCTCACAGGATATCTGAGCACATCCTGTGCAGAGCCAGCTCCAGCTGGGCTCCCGCGCAGCGTGGAGGATATCCTATTTGTCTGGCAGAGACAAGAGATAGCGGCCGTCTGAGGTTGCTGGCTGTTGTGCACTGACATCCTGGCGCGGTGAGTCAGCCTGGGCTCTGGCACAGAGCAAGCGTGGGGGGACCTCCCCTCCCTGCTCGGGGGACAACCTTCCACGGGGACCTCGACCAAACGCCAGCAAGCTGGAGCCAGCAGCCGGATGTAGCATGAAGAGTTTGCCATGTTTAGATGTGTTTTTCCTGGAGTAGGAGACTCACAAAATGAGAAAGAGAAGAAATGCCTGGATGCTTTTGCCTCACCACTGCACAGCCAACTTGTTGCCTCTCCCCTCACAGTTGCTGTCACCAAACCTTGGTGCTCTCTGCTATTATCCTCCCTGCTTGTTTTCATCCTTCTCATTTATCCCTTTTCCAAGCTGACTCCACTCTGCTACAATAGGTGGAGGAAATGGGGACAAACACTGAACCACTGGTAGGGCTTTCCCTTCCAAAATGGTTGCTCACATTGCTGGTCTCATCCCTTTGACAAACTGTAAAGCAAAGCTTGTCTTAAAGCTGACACCCAGTAGGCAGGAGGCCCTGCAGATCGCCTTGGCCAGATCGTTTTGGGGGGATGACTCACTTGCTTCACGTCCCCATCAACATCAGCAAGACGGTCTTGACCTCACCAGTATTGGAGGGATCAGAAGCCAGGCTGTTAGCACTAGTGAAGAAGCTCAGCCATGAATTCTGTTAGAGGAGTGAGTTGGGCATGGAGGACCATGTTCTCCCCACATTTCACAGCTAACATTCTCCTGAATGTCAGTGGATGGAGAAATTGCCCAGAGAGGCCAAGTGCGAAGAAGAGAGTAACCACCCATTAATAGGGTATTAAGTGGATGTTCAGGTCACCAAGACCTGCGTCCCATCCTGTATGCTATAGAGGAAAGGGCACATACAATTGCCTTGCCTTTGAAATTAAACCAGCAGCATCAGCTGCAAAAACAGGTCTCAATGCAGTAGGTTCCTTGTGCCCACCAAAGAGATGGCCCTGTGCTTGGTGTGTTTTCACAACCCTCTCTCTTTTAGGGTCATCAAACAGTTCTGCAGAACTGTTGTGTTAAAATGCAGAGTTTGGTAAATCTTTGCACAGCAAATGGAAAGGAGTATGAATCATAATTTTCACAGGAAAGTTCAGTATTGAAAGGTTACATATTTCAGCAACATTTTGCCTGTTTACTCCATTAGGAATTAACCCTAATTGTGAAAGATAAAATACCCTGAGAAAGCCTCCCAGTCAACCATTTCTGTTGCAGCAGGAGTCTCTCGTGATAGGACTGATCTTTCAGGAGTGATTTTCTCTGTTGATGATCCCCTTTGGAAGTCACTGGGCAGCCATGACTCAGTGAGCATCATATTTAATAAGGCTGATTTAAGGTAGTATCTGCTTGATTGGTTCAGTTTGTGCTGGTCATTGATTATTTCTCTGGTTATTTTTATTGTCTTTTGATTTCTTCTGACATTTTTAGGTCAATTGCCAGTGTGTTTAGAAGTGGGTCTGTGGTCACAGCCTTACTCAAGGCTAAGTTAAAACATAAATAAAGAGCCTCTAGTAGAAGCTGTAGGCACCTCAGCAGTACAAAGCACTGTTCTCTGCTCCTTTAGAAGCATCTCACATAGGTGTGATTCTCTTGACTGGTCAAATTTCCATTTGCTTTCCACCTGTGAGAACAAGCAGAGAATCCAACCCATAAAAAACTAATAATACACCCCAAAATAGTTCAGTTTTTAAATAAATAAATAAATAAACCAGCTAGAACAAAACAGTTTCTGAAGGAAACTTCAGGAGGGTGTGAAGAAATATGTAAGTCCTGCAGTATGCCCAAGGGATCATCCAAGTTAAGTATGGTGAGACCAAAAAAATTCAGCATCACAAGCCTTGAACTGAGTGCTGTCTCCTGGCCTTTGAACCCTTGCTACACTAGAAGAGTCTGTGATAAAAAGACCCACTTGGAAGAGGTTAATTTAAACTGGTTCATTAGTGCCAAGGAGTGGTTGACTTTGGTTTCAGCAGTAATCCCATTGCTTAACTCAGAATGTGTTAAGGTGCTCCCCCAATTCCTTTGCTTTCTGGGAGAGGTGAAAAAGATGGCAAAATGTTCACTCAGTGGTCACTGCCACCAACCACATCAGGAGACCAGCGTGGTTCTCACACAGGGTGAGCACAGCTGGAGCAGATGCCATGAACGTCTGTGCTTGATTTGGGTCTGTACCAGCAAAGCCAGAAGCCGTTTGTTTCCCTCTTGTCGGCACACCCCGAATCAGCACAGGCGTCTGGCCAGGGTTTAGGCTATTCATATGCTTTTAAATGTTTCAGCGTCTATGTAGCTGCTGTGGCATCCTGCAGTGCAAAATCTAATAGCTTTTAAAAATAAATCCGAGGCTGGTGTGGAGGTAGGGAACAGAAAGAGGAAAGAGAAGGGAAGAGCAGTTGAAAGAAAAACGTAGGTCATTAAAGTTGTCATGAAAGAAGAAAAAAAAGCATTGAAACATCTGCTGGAACCATGAGCAACTTTTTACCGGAACTCAGCAGTTTGTGGGTAATTCAGTGAAGAATCTGACTAGTAACTGCTCACCAGGGTTACTGTTAAGAATTACTAAATGCTAGAGAGGGCTTTCCCTGCCAGTGCAAATAGAAGGCTCCTCTAGAAGATGCCCGTCAAGTTCTTGCAGCACAGATGTGTTTGCAGAACTGAGTTTTGTTGCTCTGTGAGGGCAAACCCAGATGAAATGAGGATGACTACAGCAACTAAACAAACATCTTACTGTGAAGTTGTTCTCCTTTATCTGATGATACCCAACCTGGCTGACTTTTAGAAAGACCTTTCTCCACCTTCCCCACTCCAGGACAGCCCAATAAAAGGTCTAACAAAGCAGGGTGGTGTTTTACAGAGTAAGTGCCAGCTGTCTTCCTGTATGAAAACTGCAGAAAATATTGATGGAAAAAATCTGTGAGATTCTCTGCTCCCCCTGGGCCAGTGCAGAACTGTTTCATGGCATTGTTTGCCTCGATCCTCTTTCAGTTTAGCTTTTAACGTTATGCTGGAATAGTAGCAATGAAAGATGAAGCTGAAAGCACAAATTTCACTCTGTTTTGCTGCCCCAAAAAAAAGTCTTGTTTCCAGGTTTCTTCCAGAGTTCTGTGAAATGGCAGCATTTGCAAGCTCCCTGGGCTTAGTGTTTTCACTGCATGCTTGGAGGCCAAGCTGCAAATGTATGTAGAAGACCCCTCTCACCCCTGTCCTGCAGGTGCATTCCATGTAGAATCCTGTTGTATCAGACTCCTGCAGATAATAAATGTCTGCTTTCTCTGTGCCATTGCTCTAGAGAGGCAGGGGAGCCCCGCAGAGTCACCCTGGGACAGTGGGTGCTGAGACTACTGGGAACCACCGAGGACTAGGAGGAGCCCCTTTGAAAACTTTGCTGAGTCAAAGGTTTTTCTGCGGGCATAAACCTACAGTACCCCACAAGAAGTCCCTGCAAAGTGCTGAGCACAATCTAGCTGTCTAAATATAGGTGTCTAGTGCCATTTTAGGTGAGTCACAGTATCCCACTGCAAGTCCAAAAGAGTGTGGGTCTCAATGGGTCCTGTATCATATCTGCCACCCCATGGAAGACATCTCAGATGCCTTAGATCACCTAGACACTTCTGCTGAGGCAAGAGCAACCCTTTAGCCACAGCAGCCCTGTCTAGTCAGCCCAGCTCAAGACCCACTGTAGAGTTTATTAAAAAGCAATCAGATGCAGACTTAGGCTGAGCTGTAGCGCTGTGTGGGAAGCAGAGCTTTAGACTGTGTGGAGCTCTAGCTCTCAGTGTTATCTGCAGACAGGCATGGGACGCTATTGCTGAATCCACCCCAGATACCAGAACTTAGCTTTCCATAAACCAAAGGTGGTTGCTTTGAACTACAGCTGTGGCTGAACAACAGCCAGTAATATGAGTGAAAAGCATGTAGAGATGGAGTCGACTCCTTCCTGAGCTTGCTTTTCATTTCACAGCATGGCCATAACCTTCATGTCCTTACTCTGTGATGAAAGGATGCATTTGGCTTATGCAAACAAGGTGACTGAAGCGAAGTAGTGACTTCACTATAAACTCATCCCTGAGCCCAGAGGTGTATTAAAGAGGGCAAATGCTAAGCGCATCCTAAGAAATCAGCTGCTCAACTTGGGGACCCAAAAATGGCTGCAACCAATGTTGCTCCTTTGAGATGCTAGATTTGGACAGCAATCGGTGCACCCTCCCAAACCAAAATAAAATCAGGAACCCCATCAGTAAGTTCCCCTGAAGAGCTGAAGTTACAAATGCTGTCTTGACATCTGAGCAACAGAGTCTGACTTAATGCAGGGGCGTACTTCAGTGGAAGTTGCTGAGTAAATGCCACTTGAAAAGTCAAGCCATTTGGACATCCAGTTTAAATGTCTTGACTTATGTCTTCACAAGAAATGGTTACTATCCCAGAACGACCTATGGGTTATTATTTTGGTGTGTTTTGCAGGAATCTTGCTAGGTAATTTTGTTCCATTACATTTTTTTCACAGCACGAGCATTGCAAGTGGATTGAATTAATTGTTTGCTACTAGTACAATTGCAGTTCTTAAGAAATAGGCTGTATTCTCAAATGGTTTCTCCTAGGCTTAATTTCCAAAAAATGCATCTCCAGGGCTTTGTAAACTGTACTGTTATCTGCCATTGGGAACTTCCGTAGGAATCATACTTTTTTTTTTTCTAGGATCTTTACATGAAAAATTTTGTTGCTTTTATTTTTCTGAATAATGATCACAAATGTCTTTGTGTGCCCCACTGTCCAATCTCTCTCTGTTAGCTTAAATATAAAGAATTTGCCATAAACTAACATAACTGGGTAACACCTGCTTCATGTCATGGTCTAATTTATTTTTGGAAGGACTGCATCCAGGCTTTGGTAAAATGACAAGAGCTCCAGATGTGTATTCTGCTGTCAGCTGGCCTAGTGAAATCATTGTTTATTGATAGGTTCCCAAGAGTCAGATAGTTCTCAGTCTGCCAAGAAAGACATGCTGGCTGCACTGAAATCCAGGCAAGAAGCATTGGAAGAGACACTGCGCCAACGCTTGGATGAGCTAAAGAAACTCTGTCTCCGAGAAGCGGTAGGCAATGGACATTTTATAACATTTTGTCGCTTGTATTGTTGTAGCGTGCTCATTCTGTGGAGGTGGTGTGGAGTCAGGAGAAGAGATTCCTTCCACAGTCACCTCTTACAAAGCCCATTGTACAAAGGCCTCAGGAAGGTCCAGCTGTTTCAGCTCCATGTCACAAGGTCACGGGACATTTCTCACGCAGAGAAGGGGACCCCATGTCAGCTGGGTACCCAGTTAGCTTGGGACTGGGAGGGTGTCCAGCATCCATGTCTGCTGTTTGAAATTGTGTTTAAGATGCATTCAGCCAGGCTTCTTACTGACTTTGGTGAGAATATGCAGCTACGTAAATGTCACAGGAAGGCTGTCCTGTGTACTGGTAATCACTTCTCAAATGCTTCTTACTTCATTAGCAAAAAAAACCTCAGGCTGATACTTTTATCTTAGAGCAAGCCTGACCTTACATGCTTTTCTTCTCCCAGCACATTCTTACAGCAGACAAGGTCTCATCTGCTCCATGTAGACTCCCTTCATCCAATGAGCTCTGGCACTGCTGGAGAGGACTGGCAGTGTGGTGGCAGACCTTGTGAAGAAAAACCATTGTGGTCATCCCAGGACATGCAGAACAGCTCAGGAGCTCATCTCATAACCTTCCCACTCACTTGCCAGTTCATTCTTGGAATACACAGGAGGCCAGTTTAGAGATGGGGAAATCACAACCCTGCTGCAGATGTGCATGGAGATTAGCAGCAGCATACACTTGGATCATTCAACAATTCTGTGTTTACCTCAAAATCTGACCTTAACAACAAATCATGATGTGTAACACAACAGGAAGGCTGGCTGCAGACAGTGCCACCAAGATCTTTCAGTTATAATTTATTCCAGTTTAATATTTGATGTGTATCTTGCCTTTCACAAAAATGGGGGAAATAGGTCACTGATTCAGCACTCATTGCACTTTGTTTCTATTAGTTTTAAACATCAATAAGAAATAAGGTGTGGAAAATACCTCTCAATGAAGAAATTCAGCAGCAGTCTCTGCTGCCCCGCTTCCCGTCCTTTACTCCACACAAGCAGTCCTTTCCCACCTGGGAATTCCTGGTTCCCTTCAGCAAACAATTTGTGCTGATGAAGGTTGCGAGACCACATTCAGTCTTGTAAGTCGGTTGAGTACAGAGCTCAGATCATCTGCAGAAAGCAGACACACGCTTCCAGGGCTGATGGACAAGGTCTGGAGGGCTCTGCTTGCCCTGGAGGAATTGACCACGCTAAGCTAACTGTCTGACTGCTGATGCCTAACGCCTTGCAGCAGCCCTGAATGCAGGGAAGGATGTGCCTGTGCCATGGTTGCAGGAGCTCACAGCCCAGTGCCTTCACTTTAACCCCAGCCCCATCTGTGCTGCAGCCTGAGGCACTTCCCCAGCAACTGGGATGCAGTCAATAGCTCCTGCTGGGGCATGGAGCTGGTGCTAAGGAGCAATATCTCCTTAACATGCTGCAGCAAGGCTGGCCAGAGCCCATCTGTCAGCACCTTAAGAACTGGTGGAAAGTGTTTGTGCTTTCTGTAGATGATCCGAGAAAGGCAGTTGACGGACACTTGGAATCTGACCCCATCTCGCCACCCTACAGCTCATCCATCAGCAGCCTGTAGTTGGAAGTATTTCCTCTCAGGCTGCCCTTCGTCCTTTCTGCTTTAGCATGGGAGTGGCCAAAACAGAGGAAGCAGGTGGCAAACCAGGAGATAAAAAAGGGTTAAAAGTGGGGGCATAATCAAATAAGCAAAGCCAGAGCCATTCATAACAGTGGCATTAGGTTACTTCAGGCCATCACTACTCCAGTTACTTACTAATTTAGATTACATTTCAGGACCGTGCCTGTGAATACTTTTCAACTTATGGAGGCAGCATGGTAGCCCACATTAATTTTGTTCTGCTCCATTCCTGTGCATTTTACAGAAGATATTAACTCTTTCCCCACTGCCCTGCTTCATATTAAGTTAGGGGTTATAAAGAAAACATCCTTGTTTCCCTCGGGAAAGGGTACAGGAATCTGTGTCTTCCTGCAGTGCTTAGAGCCACATATCACTAGAAGGAACACATTGGAAGAAAAGTTGGAATAACCCCACAGGGCTGGAGGGGCAGTGCAGAACGGGACTCGGACGCTGCAACAGTGCCTCTCACAGAAGGGGGTTGTGCATGTCAGCACAGAGCTGTGCTGCAAACACAGGGAATTGCTTAAAGGAATGGTTTGAAAAGGCCAGGTCCTTGTTTCCTAGTGATCTGAAAAGAGTAGAAAGAAAAACCCCATTAGGGAGCGGGGAAGAGGCCAGGGCAGGCAGGGGCCTGGGCTGTGCTCTCGCATTAAGGTCAGCTGCTGTTCTTTGGGATTCAGATGATTTAGGTTACTCTGCCAGCTGGATCCTCTCAAGGCTGATGCTAAGGAACACAAAAGCCTTTTGTCCTTCATGGGGAGGCTTTTGAGTACAAGGAGTCAGGCTGTGCTTGTAGTGAGGCTCCTGCCTTTTTCTGTAGGCATTTGAATGCCTTCACTTCAGATATGTGTGGCTGTATTGTATAGTCCAGGGGAAAAAAAATCTCTCAGTGTTAACATCAGTAGTGGTGTTCACTGCTTTCTGTGTTCCAGATACTCCTCCAGTTGTGTGGGGTTTGCTTCAGATTTTGAGCAAATCTTTGCAAATAACCCCATCAGTCTGACAAAGCATCATCTAATGTTGCTCCAAAGCTGCCCGTGACATCACTGGGGTTTGGAAGGGGCTCTGATACATGAAGTGTTATCAGACAGGTAATGAGGTACTAGGCACTGCTTTTAGTGACCATTTTCACTGCATTCCTCTCAGACACATCATGAATCAGGTGGAAATGTTTTTCTGTGCGGGTTGTAACCTGCACTTGCTGTTGCCAGTGGGGCTTTCTGACTCAGCGGACCTGCATCCTGCATGAAGGCTCTCAGATCTACTCTCTTTCCTCTTGGAAATAGCAGAGAGAAGCTCTTCTTTCCTGCTCACCCTGCAGCAAATGAAAGCATGTGTGCTGCAGTCCATTCGGCCTCAGGCCCCAACGCCCTAGGGATGGGCACCACCTACAGACCTACCCTGGCCAGGCCACAAAAATCTGTATTCATGCAGAGGTTAAAGAAAATTTCCCCAACCTCAGTGTCAGGTTCTGGGATGAGTTTGCAGGGCTGGGTGCTCTCCTGTATGTTTATCAGCTAGTTGAACTGGATATGTAGTTAATGAACGCCTGTCATTTTATGGTCACAGTTCAAGGGTGGTGTTGTGCTTTCCTCTGCTGCAGGATTTCTCAGATCACTAACAACATTTTCTGCTTACAGGAGCTCACAGGAAAGCTGCCTCGAGAATACCCCCTAGATCCTGGGGAGGAGCCACCTATTGTAAGGAGAAGAATAGGAACTGCCTTTAAACTGGATGAGCAGAAAATCCTGCCTAAGGGAGAGGTGAGGCTGTGCCCTTCCCTTCCAACCCAGTGTCCCTGCTTCAGGTCTCTATGCATCACATAGGGATCCATCAGTCCTGCAGTCATTTCTGCTTTAAATGATTGCAGTTGGTCACAATGCCTTTTTTTTATATCCATCAGAATGGGGAAAGCAGTGAGAGGGTTGGTGGCCTTAGTTCAGTAAGGGTGAAACCCTCAAGGTTCAGCCGTGGCTTTGCAACAGGTAACAGAAATAGCCTGGGTGACCAACTGGACCATGACAGTCCAAGAGCTCTGGTGACCAAGTGCAGTGACTTGTGTGAGTAGGGAGCATATCAGGAGCCCCTTGAGCCATCTGAGCCCTGCTGCTGCCCTGTATTGTTATTGCAAACAGCCACTTGCTTTCTGCTTCAGTAGCAATCCGAATTCAGATCTCCCCTAACTGGGAAGAAAAAACATCACAATTATCCATCTTAGTCCTGCAATAGCAAGATGAAAGCATTTTGCTCCCCAGTCCTTAAACAAAAGACCCTTCATCCCTACCTATGGGGAGCTGGAATTATGTTTTTCTAAGTTTGCCAGGGAGTGTTTGTTCTCTTCCCTTGCTCCCACAATGTGCTGGGTCAGTGCCCTGAACCGTGGCTGTGAAAACAGCCCTGCAGCAGCTGTAAGGCGGGACTGGATTCACAGAAAAGCTATTGTCTGTAGAGACGCATTTGTCTCAAGACACTTGTGTATATTCCAGTCTTGAGTTTCCTTTTTATTTTTGTAAGAGGAGAGACTGAAGCTGGTGTGACTGTGTGGTTTTAAGGCTCGGTTCAGCCAGGGAATTAACTGTTTGTCGTTTCATTGGCATTTTCCTTCTGCTGAAAAAATAAACAGCTGGAGCTCTTTAGTTTGGTTCTCAATGGAGCCTGGGAGAGGAATTCCACCAAAGTCAAATATTCATGAACTAGCACATTTAATTAAGCTTTTCAAAGGGAAGCACGGCTTAGCTGAATTACTCCTAAAACCCCTGCAGTCTGTTGGCTGCTCAGTTATAACCTGATCTCCAGCTTCCCCAGATCTTACTGCTACAAGGCAACTTTTGGGGCCAGCGGGTGAGGAATATCCTTACTCTGGTGGCAAGGTTAGGTGAGGAGAGCATGAAAGGTAAAGCAGCTCCTCCCCATTGCAGGCACGCTGCCTTTTGGCATCAGCAATCCAAACATGCTGACTCAGCTTTTCTCTACCTCCCTTTTCATCTGTCAAACTTTAAGACTGTGTTGAAAGCCATAAATTTCTGTTCTCAACAAACGATGTTGAGCTGTGTTTATTTGGCTTCCAGTTTGAGAACATTTCAAGAGTCCAGTGATGATTTTCATGCACCTTTCAGCAAGTACAAACACTAGAAACTCAATTTAAAACAAGAGGTGAAATACTCAGTCACGTAAATTCAGGACTGATATTACCAACTGTGACAAGGACCTGAAGCAAGGCACTTCCATCTGAAGGCAGATGATAGCCCTCATTTTCTGAGGCTTTATTTATAGGGGCCTCACTGGAAGAAAATAGACAATTGTGGCCTTGAGGAAAATTAATATGTTTTTTCTAAGATATACTGAATGATTTAGAACTAAATCTATGAAGGTCTGAAATGACAGCTCACATCAAACTCACTGTACCTTTAGTAAGAGCTTTGTCAGAGCAAGAATTGCAGGGAAGGTCCTATTGTATTTCTTGGTAATTGCCTCTACCTGGTCTGTGAGTCCTGACTCTGGGAAGGATTTTACCAGACGACAGCAAATCAGGTTCCAGGCCTTAAAACTCCATGGTGTTAAATTCACTTTTAATAAGTTTGGCATTGATAGAGCTTATAAACATTCCAAAGCAAAAAAGGATCTGTTTAAAAGGTGGGGGGTGGGTTCAGTCTTCAGTAGAGTGAGGGAAATGATAATTACAGTTTTTAAGGCAATGCTGACACACCACTGACAGTGAAAGGATTTTTGTTGAGCTAGAAGCCCAGAATAAAAACTTCAGAGAACAACTTCAGCCTGATTATTTCCTACAGCATCAGCTCTTGCAGCATATGCTGCTGCTAAACAAGGAGAAAGGATTTGAATTTACGTAATGGGGATCTCTGTGAATATATGGCTGTCAGTGCTTGTGATCTGAACTCCCACCATTCACTAGAAGTAAAAAATCTTGTAATTTTTTCCCTAATTTGCAATGTACTGTGTTTCCCTTTCTAGCAGACCAACACCAAAAACTCCATGGAGCTGGGGAAGGTAGCCAGATCCATTGGAGATTAGCAGGTACCTTTGAAACTCACAGCTTGGGGTCCCAGTGCAGACCAGGGAGCTCTATATCAGCTTCTGTGTTGGCATAAATTGGCCTGAATACCTTGACTATGGAGGATGACTAAAAATCAGTAGGTAGATTCCAAGTTACAGCTGGCCGAATTTAAAAACTCAGCAGAGCCTCTGCAAGGGCTAATGTTGAAGGCACTAGTCCTTTTTTGGCATACAGAAAGCTTGCTGTTACTGCTTGCTCTGAAATCACCCTCCTGGCTTGAGGACACAATTTTCTGGTGCAGTCAGTTGCACCACCAACTGAAAATTCCTGAAAATTACTTCAGCCCATACTCTCCCCTGGATTTTGACAGTTATACAATAGGGAGAAATTAGCCCATCTTTGGCTTTTCTACCCCAAAGAGTTTGGTGGGTGCCAAGCAAACCTGTCAAGAAGGTCAAAGCTGTAGCTTTGCATCAATACATAGCACTGATGTCAAATAGGGCTCAAATATGGAGATAGGAAGCAGAGAAGGAGTGGGGGGGAGGCAGGAGTTACCCATAGATGGGTGGAAAAGGATGAATATACCAGCAGTAGAGCACTGTTGAACTAGGCCATACTGAACTGCACAAAAAGCCAAACGGCACAGCAGGGTTAGGGCTGGAGCACACATGTCTTCCTTGTATGGATCGTCCCTTCCAGCAGCTGTACTTGTGTGAGCAGATGAAGGTGAGATGAGGATGCTCAGGGAGGCCCTGAGATGAGAGGAGCAGCACGATTGTGGATGCTTTCCTGACGGAGAGCCTGGTTGGAGGCCACTGGCCAAGTTCAGGGGGAGCTTCCCCATAGCTGGGCCAGGAGTCTGGTAATAGCTAGAATCCACTTGTCTTTCCCCAGGAGGCAGAGCTGGAGCGCCTGGAGAGGGAGTTTGCCATTCAGTCCCAGATCACAGAGGCTGCCCGGCGCCTGGCGAGTGACCCGAACGTCAGCAAAAAGCTGAAGAAACAGAGGAAGACATCTTACTTGAACGCACTGAAGAAACTGCAGGAGATCGAAAATGCCATCAATGAGTATCGCATTAAATCTGGAAAGAAGCCAACCCAGAGAGCCTCCCTGATCATAGATGGTAAGTGGGACTTGGCACCCACGGCATCACGGAAGGGTCTCTGGAGGGCAGGGAGCAAAATTACTGCCCTGAGACACAGATTTCCCCTCCCTCCTCTTCCCTCTCGTGTCTGGAGGACTCCACGCGTGCTGGCAGTCAGACTGTCCTCTCCCGTACCAGTGTGCTGTCAGATGGGTGTCTGGGCTGTGTGCTGTGCATTAAGGATGTGCCAGTTCACAGTACAAGAAGCAGTGTCACGCTGTAAATTATAAGCGTGTCAGGAAAGCAGCCTGTGACTCCTTTGTTCACCTATAAAATTGCTCTGTTAACATCCTCCGGAGCGGTGCTGTACAAATGTAATTAATGTTAGCAGATTGGGGTGAGCTCTCTAGCTGAAAGGCATCTGTAAAATCAAAGTGGTAGCAGTGTCATTGCTGTGTTCAAATGCTTCTTTTCTTTTTCTTTTTCTTTACAATGTAATTCTCAGGGCACTTTATGGTTTACTGGGTTGTTGATTGGTTTTTCATGAAATCCATTAACTTTCTGCTGTGGTTCTTTCTCCCTTGCTGATTTTGCCCTTTCCCTTTGACTTGCAGAGCTTTTCTCTGTGCCTTTGTAGCGGGAACTAAGATTAGAGCTGCTGCATTTGTGACCTGGGTACCAAGTTGCACTGCAGGCAGGAATAACAGACAGCTGTGAGGACACGGGATGGGGGATACAGCTCAGACATGTGCATGCCAAGGACGTGAGAGCTTCTCCTGCTGCTGCAGCAGATGCTCAGAAAGTGTTTCCCTGAATTACACAAAACTCCTACCTCCTGTGGGCCTTTAGTTAGCAACAGGATGATCACTTTAAGAAGGTGAGATCAAACCCAGAGTCCTTAAAGTCAGAGATGTGAATCTAATGGTGCCATGCCATTCTGCATCCTCTGAGGATCTCATCTCTCCGTTGTGACTCAGTCTTAATCCCCATTAATTGAAAAGAGTTAGAAGCTCCTTGAAGGGCAGCCTGCTAGTGAGAGACCTGGCCTGCAGCTCTGCCCTCTGAGATAGAGAGTGGGCTGAGTCAGTTGTTCATAGGAATCTTGCCTCTTGGCTGTGTGAGGAGGAAGATGTGGGTGACTGCTTAAGGCTAAGACTCAGTGGGCGAAGATCACGGTGCAGTTCAGAACTAAGTCACTGCGATTCTTGGGACCATCTGACCATCTTTGTATTTCCTTCCCTTCAGAAGGAAACATTGCCAGTGAAGACAGCTCCCTCTCGGATGCCCTTGTTCTCGAGGATGGTATGTTGGCTGCTCTATGTTCTAGAGGGCAAGAACAAAACAGGGAGGAATGTGTGAACTCCTGATTGACACCCAAAATGGAGGAACTGTTCTGTGTAATAATGCACTCAAACATCCCAGTAGCAAAAACGCTTGGTTTCCCCTGACTCAACCTTGTAAGACATCAGGGCCTGGAGCAATGAGTACTGCTGTGGTTACTGCTCTGAATTCTTTCAGAAGACCATCCCAGAATGCCCCCTTATTTTCTCTTAAGATTTCAGTTGGTTTAATGCATCCCACACTTGCTTGGCTATTTCCTCCCAGACTGGAAATATCAGCCAGTGCACTTCCGAAAGCCAGGTCTTCAGGTTGCTCCTGAATGCAACCAGGGGAAGCAGGGTGAGGAAGGAGGCTCTGAAGGTGTGATGGTGTCCCCTGGAGTTGTGCTGCCATTGGAGGTGCCACACAGCCATCACCTCTCTCCCTTCTTCTCTTCACAGAGGATTCTCAGGTCACCAGCACAATATCCCCTCTCCAGTCCCCACACAAAGGACTCCCTCCCCGGCCACCCTTGCACAACAGGCCTCCTCCTCCGCAGTCACTGGAAGGCCTCCGCCAAATGCATTACCACCGCAACGACTACGACAAGTCCCCCATCAAACCCAAGATGTGGAGCGAGTCATCCTTGGATGAGCCCTATGAGAAGGTCAAGAAACGCTCCTCACACAGTCATTCCAGGTGAGCCAGCTATCTTGAAGCCCCATCACCATAGACATCCTCTGGGTGTAAGCCCTTTCAAAATGTACAAAGCCATCCCTTACCAAAAGGAGACTTTTGGGTCTTGGGCCCATAGCCATGTCATAAAAAGTAGGCTGCACTCACATGACTGGTGCTTGGTATCTCAATGATATTTTAAAAAACACTGCGAAAGGAAGGATGATGGTGGATCATCTGAGGGCTTTGATGGGGCTTCGCCTTGACCTCTGGCTACTGCAGAAGCACAAGCTCTGGGATGCAACTCAGAGCAGCAGCTGACCCAGCTCCCGCTCACCCCCACAAGATCACAGGCACCTGCCTGAGATCTGGAAAGAGGTGTAGGAGCCCCTTCCCCCAAATTCCTGCCTGGGAACTGAAGCAGGGTGTTTGCTCCACAGCAGTCACAAGCGGTTCCCCAGCACTGGGAGCTGTGCTGAGGCAGGAGGGAGCAGCTCACTGCAGAACAGCCCCATCCGGAGCCTTCCCCACTGGAACTCCCAGTCCAGCATGCCATCGACGCCGGATCTACGGGTACGCAGTCCGCACTACGTCCACTCCACGCGGTAAGTCTTCCTTGCTCCGCTCTCACCTTGCTTACCCTGAAATAAATATTCTTTGCTTTATCCTTCCCGCAGGATATGAATTAATTCCCATTTCAGGAAAGGGCACAAATGAGTCCTGTTCACAGAAGAGGCTCATGTACTGTTGCCATAGGGAATCTCTCCTGAACTGAGATCCTGAACATGATCCTGCCCCCTCATCGCTCCTGCAAAGTAATCAAGCTTTTCTTCCACTGGGAACTTTCATCTCAGGACTGTTTATAGGCATGAAAACCCCATGCCACTTTTAAAAGGGATGTGGTGCTACTGCTAAATTCTGCAGTAATTTCCTCCATGGATCCAGCTGGAGAGAACATGTTTCTTGTCTGATACAAAATGATGGGTAGCGTTAATTCTCTCTCATAGATAAAATGTTTGCATGTGTGTGATCTTACTTGGAGAGAAAGCCTGTATAAAGCAATCCACCCAAGGATCCAGGTGGCAGTGAAGTCCAGGATTGACAGAGGAAAGACCTGAAGCATGTAATGGAGGTGATTTGATGTGTGTGGCCCAGTTTGACTCCCAGCAGGATTTCTACAGACCATTCAGCTTCATTGCTGCTTTTCTCTTATGGCAAATTCCGTGGACGCTGTGGGATGCAGAGCTGAGCCAAAGCTGTGTGCTGTTAGGTATCCTGCTCTAAGGGGACATGCTACCATCATCTAGCTTGGCATAAATCAAGAGTCATGCCAACACATCCAGCTCGGGCAGAGACAACACAAGGCATTAAGGCCCTGGGTTAAGTTTGTTAGAAGTTTTTGGCTGCAAGTACCTTTCAGGAGTGCAATGTTTGTTAATGCTGGAGCTGAGCTGTGTGAGAAAGGAGACTGGCACAGCGTTTGTGAAGTGGCCTTGACCAGCTAGGGGCCATTTGGGTGTTTGAAACAACCATTTCTCAGTCTGTGGCTCATTCATGAGCTGCGTGCCCTGGCCTTGGCTGTCTGTCAGGCGGCTGTTGACTTGTCATGGGGTGTTTCCACTCCTTGGACGGACGGCTCTCCAAACAGCCGGGGTGAATAGAGACCACCTAGACTTGGCCATGAATCAAGCCTTGTAAACTGTGGTTCGGGGTGGTTGCCTGCAGGGCTGTCACCCGCTGACAGTCCTACACATGCTACCTGCAGCTGGGCCCCAGTAAAACCTAGCTGCTTAACAGAGGGTGACCTTCTCAACGGCCAGCAGACAAATCACTGCATTCTGGACTAAGTATGGGCAGTCTGTCTGGACCTGTGCAGGGCATTTACAGGCCACTTGAAGGAAATCCCACCGCCTTTGAGGCTAAGGTCTTGGGATTTGCAGAGCTGGAGCGAGGTGAACCTGGTAGCACAGGGATGGTGCTGATCCAAACAGCTTTGCTGTGGGGCCACACCTGCAAAGCTGGGGCTTGAGGTCCCCAGGTTTTGCCCTTCAGACTGGATCTTTCCCAGGGTGGCAATCCTGGAGGAATTGGGGTAGGCAAGGGCTTATATCCCTGTGGTATTGCAGACTGAATGCTGCCACCAAGGAGTCTGGAATAGGACCTAATCTCCCCAAAGCCTGCAGCAGGGAAGCAGGTTGCTTTGCAGCCAGAAGCCCTACGCAGTGCTGGAGGGGTCCGGGTTTTCAGTGCCCTCAGATTCCTTTGCCTGTGAAGCTGGCCTTGTGTCCAGAAGGGGATGGGGAGTGCTTCATCCTGTTGATTTACCAGCTTGAATTTTTTTCTTGTTACTTGCAGGTCAGTAGACATCAGCCCAACCAGACTGCACAGCTTAGCTCAGCACTTTAGACATCGGAGCTCCAGTTTGGAGTCGCAAGGCAAGCTCCTCGGCTCAGAAAATGAGACAGGGAGCCCTGATTTCTACACCCCAAGGACTCGTAGCAGTAATGGCTCTGACCCCATGGACGACTGCTCTTCCTGCACCAGCCATTCTAGCTCTGAACACTACTACCCCGCGCAGATGAACCCCAACTACTCCACCCTGGCAGAGGACTCCCCGTCGAAAGCCAGAGAGCGGCAGAGGCAAAGGCACAAATCAGCAGGCAACCTGGTCTCTTCCAATTCTGGGAGCATGCCCAACCTGGCTGCGAGGAACGGGACTGGACACCACCGTGTCTACCTGCACAGCCAGAGCCAGCCCTCCTCCCAGTACAGGATCAAAGAGTATCCCCTATACATTGAGGGCAGCTCCACACCCGTGGTGGTGCGGAGCCTGGAGAATGACCAGGAGGGACACTACAGCGTGAAAGCACAATTCAAAACCTCCAACTCCTACACAGCGGGGGGGATGTTTAAGGAGAACTGGCACGGGGATGAAGTGGACTCCGTCAGGCTCACCCCCTCCCGCTCACAAATCATAAGGACTCCATCTCTGGGCAGGGAGGGCCACGAGAAAGGCTCGGGTAGGACTGCCGTGTCGGACGAGCTGCGGCTCTGGTACCAGCGGTCCACGGCCTCCCACAAGGAGCACAGCCGCCTTTCGCACACGAGCTCCACCTCCTCGGACAGCAGCTCCCAGTACAGCACATCTTCGCAAAGCACCTTTGTGGCACACAGCCGGGTCACAAGAATGCCTCAGATGTGTAAAGCAACATCAGGTGAGAGCTGGGCCCAGGCAAAGGGGTGGGAGGGACGGGGGCTTCACACACTCGGATTTATGCCAGGTGTTACACCCGGTTGGAGAGCAACGCCAGACCAAAGCACGTTATCTGGCCTTCCCATACTGCTCTCCAAGCCTGGAGGCGTGACACTGCGGGGCAAGCCTCGTCCGAGACACTCATGGGGTGAGAATTTTTTCCATGGAAATTTTCACTTCACACTGATGGGCTCAAAACACAGGGAGGAACTGAAGCCCTGTTGTTGCCAGGTCTTTACTTAGACTGCAGTTGTGTTTTGAGTAATGGCACTAGGGGCTGAACGTGGAGAAACCATGGCAGGGGGGTGTCACTCTTAGTAATCACAGTGAGGGGAGCGATGAAGCAAGAACAGACTAGGAGAATGCATGTCAGTGAAACACCAAAAGCATGAGAAAGGTTAAGTACAGAGCATCCCAGCCCCTTCACCCCCCACACAAGAATGTTTGAGCGATGACATCTTTATACACTGCTGAGACTTGGTTTTCCCATGCACCTCCAGTAGCTCTGCTGATAATATCCTGAAATTCAGAGCACTTAAGTTGCAACAGTATTATGCCTCTCTGTAACGTACAGAGCTTTGCAATCCTCTGTGCTGTTAATATTAAATGGTAAGAAAACAGTCAAATTCATTAAACTGAGGAGGCCACTGTGTCTTATGAAACAGTCCAAGGTTAAACATTTACTGGTCATCAGTCACTGCTGAACAAGCCAGTTTGTATAGATAAAGGACTTGCTAAAAATCTGAATCCAGCCCCACATGGACAGGATTGCTGGTTAATCAGAGTTTGCACTGTGCCCATCCCTAGCCTCCCACATGCCTCAGCCTTGGCATGGGAGACACCATTACTCCAGCCTGGCTTGCCACAGGCCCTCACATCCTCCCAGAGCAGACCAGTGCATCGTCCACCTGTGCTGGCTTTTGGCCTTCTGCCATCCCAGCATGGTGCCTGGTCCGTGGTGCCCACCACACAGACAGCAGTGGGGCTCTGTACTCACTGCCCACTCCAGCAGGGAGTCAGGAGGTTTGACACCAGGCTCCTTGTGGGACACAACAGCTGCCCAAGAAGAGGCTGATTTATGTGCAATGCCAGTGCTTTTAGGAGGCCCACCTGTGGACCAAGACACAGTTGAGTACCTGCTGGAACTATCCTCTGTCTCCATATGCAAATCTGTTTTCCTCCTTTGACTGATGGGCATTTCTGTTCCACCCGCAACAGAAAGTGCCTGGGAAACCCTCTGTCAATCAGTCCGTTCCCCCATCCACCTGGATCTTTAATCTAAATGTGATATCTGGGCAGCAGTGGCAAGTGTGCTCAGTAATCAGAGCTTGTCATGACCAGCTGGCAGCACAGATTGGGTTTGCGTTCAGAGTCAGCTCCTAGTTACAGCTGTGGGAGAATACGGACCTCGGGGGCTGTCGACTCCAAGGAGTAGATTAAAATTTGTTTTTCTCTTCAAGTGTCATTTTGGCACCAGCTAAAGAATTTAGCAGCACAGAAGGGGATGTCAGGTAGAAATATCCATCATTTTAGCTGATTAGCCCCAGCTGATAGGTCTGTTGGACTTCACACTGTCCTTTGAAGAGAATCATACTTCTAGGCATGTATTAAATTTGAAGGGTCAGCACTGTCTGGACTTGAGTAGGAGGAAAGATCAGTCAGGTGGATTGCTTAGCTAGACTCTCACTGGGGAGACTCCTGTGAGAACCACTGCCAGTGGTACATTTTTAGTTCAGCTTGCTTCTACCTTCATTGAAGTAAGATAAGCCTTCCCCTAGTCCTGTAATAGTAGGGTCAGCAAAGCCCAGCTTCAATTTATTACAGATGCACAGAGAAAGGTAGATGTAACTTTTGAAATCTTCAGAGCTTTCTTCCTCCTTTGCACATGAAGCAGGGTACTTGTCCAGCCTCTCACCAGTGCCAGCCCTGGCTCCCAGGGACACAGAGCCTCCCCCACTGCCCCTGGAAGCAGGAGGCTGAGCCTGGCTCCTCCAGCTCAGCTCCCATGGAGGTGTGCAGCCAGGCCCTGCCTGTCCAGGCAGCACCAAAACCAATCACCTTTTGTGATGGGAGAGGTGCTGTGTTTCCTGGGCAGGCTCAGGAGAGCTGGGATGGCTGTATTTTGCTGGAGACCGGGCTGAAACAAAGCATTCCTGCAGAGCTGAGGATGGATCCAGCCCATGACACGCAGCAGCATCAGCAGTACGTCGGCTGCTCCTGTGCCACGTTCGGGCACAGCCATCCAGGAAGAGGATGAGGGCCAACTCCCAGGCTGTGTTTACTCACAGCCGGATAGGTTTCTGCTGGTCTGACCAGCTGATGCTTCTGAACCACCCTGACCCGTGCATCCTAACCTCACCAGTTATTTTTGTCCACCCTTTGGTTGTTTTTCAGCTGCCTTACCTCACAGCCAGAGGAGTTCAACACCATCAAGTGAACTAGCAGCCACGCCGCCGGGCAGCCCCCACCACATTCTCGCATGGCAGACTGGGTGAGTGGCTGTGGGATTGGGTTAGAGAATTCACCTTGTTCAGTGCCAGTGAGGAAAACATCCCTGCACACAAACATGGGAACATTTTCCAGGTGCTCTGTAGCCTACACCCACCAGAGCCTTTCCAGCCTCCCGCCCATGCTCTCGTTGCGGTGAGCTGACAGACCCGGCTGCGCCATCCGCACCCAGCAGCACAGCTCCAGGCAGTGCCTTGCAGTTCTTCCTGCCTGGACAGTCTCCTTCCTCCAATTTTCCATACATCAAAATGGCTGATTTTTATTTTTTTTTCAGTAACCATCACGCTGGCTGTCCAAACCATGGAGATCTTTGTTGTAAACAAGGTTAGGTGCCTACCATAATTTGTGTGCACAGCAACCACATTTTTCTGCTAGGTTTTCCCTAGCAATGGGTCTTAATGACTATTAAGTGCATCTTTTTTCACTAACTTAACATGCTTCACCAAAGTATGAGGGAGTCATTACGTGCAGATAGCCATTACTCATGTAAATAAAGTGATAGGGCTCTTTTGCACCTCTTTGTGAGGCAGGCAGTTCCAGGATTAAGCAAAAAGCCTTTTGCAAGTTCCTATGGGTATTCTCTAGCAATCTCCTGTAATTCTGTCCTGCCACATGAAATAAAGATCACTTCCAGATCCTGTCTAACTCAGCACATCACAGATTTTTGCATCTAAATTGAGTTTGGTGAGATCAGCTATAAAGTTTCAGTCTACAGTTCTCAACATACTGTTGGCTTTAGAGCAGGAAAACAGCTATGATCCCCTGAGTTGTGAATTGGGACTGGTAACTTTGCAAAAAATGCACATACACTGTGCAGCCACTGGAAAATTTCATGCTCTTTAATTTCTTCTCGTCACCTATGACCAAGTTTGACCTCTGTTTTTATTCCAGCACTGCTCGTGACTGCACTTTAAAATGTAGATGAGGAGGAACCATCACCACAACCCCCTTAGGCCTACCTTGGATTTTAAATTCACATATTTAATGTTGGGCCTCACATGGTCTTTGCATGTGCTTCGAGCTTTAGAACAGAATTTTCCTGGTCCCCTTTCACAAAAAGGCAAAATGGCAGCTATCTTTACTGCACACTGAAATTTCCACTGTTAAGGGTTTGAGTCTAGACTCAAATCTTAGCCTCCATTCCACTCCTAATTCCTATAAATCTCTCTCCATGATGATCAGAAGTAAAACTGGTGAGCAGCCAGTAGAGAAATCTGTTTGGAAAATTCCAACTTTTCTCATTTTTCCATTCAAGAAAACTCTTGCACCCTGTCTCTCACAGCAAAAATGCATCAAGCCCAATTCTCAGCTGGTAAAGGTGAAGTTACCTAGATTTACAGTTTAGGCCCTGCACCAACAACCAGTGCAAAAAAACTGAGACAAGGCAGCACTTACTTCATGTCTGAGCATAACACCCAAGGCTTATGTATAAATACAGTAGGAGCAGATAAAGTGCCATTAGATGCACAACAAAACTCCCCCACTGCAGGAGCAGGCTGTGCCCTCCCAGCACGACTCACTAGATTGACAGTTCTTGCCAACATGTTTTTGTGTCACTAACTTTTTCTAAAGATGATTCATCAACTTGTTTCCCCACTGAATTAATAAGCTCATAACAATGTCTGTGTCACTTCTTTTCTTTAACATTTCCTCTCTCCTCTCTCCTCCTTTTTTGCTCTCCTTTGTTCAGAGAAGCAACAGACAACTCACCCACTATGGATGAGTCTCAGTCTCCAACCCACCAAAGTACTGATGAATAGAGGTATAGTAAGGGAACGTTTTGTTCTTTCATCCTTCTGCCATGTAGTCCGTGAACACAGTGCGAATAACCGGCATCCTGCTGTCCCAGAGGAGCAGCCCTTTTAACTGTGTGCCTGTTTTTTTGGCAACAAGGCTTCCTTGAGCTCTCAGAAGCACAACTTGAAAGCATCTCGAAGCCCTCTCTGTGCCTTTTCAGCAAGTTTGCGGTGCTTTCCCCCGTGACAGAGGACTTTGGCCCCGCGTTCGTGCAGAGGTTGAACGGGCACAGAGCAGGCGGTAGCGACAGATGTGTGGCTGGGAACATTTCAAAGCAAGCGTGGGCAAAGTGCTGTGGGGAGAGCAGGAGCAGCATGGTGGGGAGATGAGCTGGAGTAACCGGGGGCCTCGGCAGACCTGGAGTGAGGTCCTAGCAGCGCTCCAGCCACAGCACGGAGCACCCCTTCCTCCTTCCCTACCACAGAGCAGAGCTGTGAAGCAGAGGCTGTCAGCAGCAAGGCTTCCTGGAACGAGGAGCAACCCTGGCCCCGTTCCTGTGGGAAGACAGAGGGGGAAGGGTGGAGGGAACAAAAAAAAACCCTTGGAGTATTTCTGTTTTAATTAAACTGCCATCGCTGTCTGACGCTCTCATTTGAATCTACGACCATTCACAGCTGGCATCTGTCAAGTATTTCAAGCCCAGCTTTCTAGAGATATCCCATAAACCTCAGTACTCCAGCACAGAGCTGGGAAACAAAAGGCTCTTTAACATGCAGACAGTGATGCCCTTGCTCATGTTCCTCCCAGACACCGGTCTCAGGGAAAACAGGTGGAAAACAGAGCAGAGGAAGCAGGAACTGCCAGACTGCATCAGATGTGAGATCAGTCCTGCAGGGCGGGGAGGGAGCCAAGGAAGGAGTGAGAATCCCACAGTAAACAGGAAAAAAAATGCATCTCCCACTTCAGGCCTGAAAACAATCTCTAGTTTGGAAGTTGGTTCAAATAAAAGTGTGAGGGAGAGACATCAATCCCGAACAGTACTATGCAGATATAGCAGTCACTTTTCAGAATATCAAGATTTTGACCTCGTGTTTTTCCCTGGCAAGGAGCTCTGCATTCTAAGCCAGGAGCTGACCCTGATCAGAGCTCCAAGATAAATAGCCAAGAAAATTCTCATAAGCTGTTTCATCTGCTCAGTACAGGTAAACAGAAAGCCATGCAGCAAAAGCAGCAGTAGATTGTCAGGAGGGGAGCCCCAAGATGAGGACTAGGACTACAACAAAACATGGTCCTTTCTGCATTGGACCTGTTACCTTCTCACGAGTTGCTTCCTAGCTGATCCCTGGAAAGCCCCGTAACTCTGGGATTGCCAAGTGATGCACAAACCTCTGCCCAGAGCAGAAGTGCTACAGGAAAAGCACCACCACCCTTCTCCTTCCCTGGACCCCCGGGTAATACAGTCTACAGCCAAGAGGGCTGCTCTTAGGACTTGCTCCCTGGAGAGCATCCCACTGAAAAATCTGTTTACCCCGGCTTCCTGCTGGACAGGAAAGCAAGACAGCCCCTGAGGCAAGGCAGAGGCTGCTGCTGTGAGGGGAGGGAAGAGGGAGCAGAGGCAGGTGTGGTACCACGTGTGGTGGGACAGACACCGCCGGCGGGGTCGGCCACGAGCTCTCTCCCTCCGGCAGCCACCCTGCTCACTGAAAGCACAGCAGCTCGGCCCGCTGCCGTCCCGGCATCCAGAACACGGGGCACACTGGCCACTGAGAGGCTGCTGCAGCTTGGCGTCCTCCTGCTGCCTCGCAGCAGGTGGGTTGCTGGATGAACAGGGCTGCCAGGCAAGAGAAAACTGGGTCAAAGCAGGGTCCTGCATGCTGAGCTCACCCCAAGCGTCAGCTCCGGGGTCACCTGCAGAATGCAGTGGGGTCTGTGAATATCCTGTGTTTCTTCCCACCTGTAATACGATGTTTTATGCCCGTGGTTAAACTTTGCAGGAGCCCTTCCTTGTCCTAACAAAGTTTCCTTTCTCCTGCAGGAGCTACAACGATAGCTGTTTCCTGGATTCTCCCCTCTATCCAGAATTAGCAGATGTCCAGTGGTATGGGCAGGAAAAAGCCAAGCCTGGGACTCTAGTGTGAACCCCTGACCTCAAGTGAATCACATCAATGCCATTCTGAGATCACCTCACTGCCTCTCATTTGCCTTACCCAGATGCACTGTCACCCAGCACCAGCTTCAACTCTAAGCACTTTTCTCACGATGCAATTCAAGACAACATTTACAGAACACTGGCCCCGAGACATCCACCACGACGGCCGCGGCACATCCCACTGCCAGACAGGTGTGTGCCCCTCCCACGGGGCAGCGGGTGCAGATGAGCAGCCACCTTAACAGTCAGCCAGCAATTTCGAAATCGATTTTCCTTTGAAACGATGGAAGCCCTTCAAGGCTTACAGCAAATCTTACTGCTGTGCGGCAAGTAACAGCAGTAAGATTTCCATGACCTGCGATCTGAAGCCAACAGAGAATTGGTTTAAAGTGGGGAGGGAAGGGGGGTAAAAACGGGACAGAGGCTGAGAAATAATCCTGAAAGTGCATTTGTTATGAAACACTAAAATCCCATCACTTCAAAGATGTGTCAGAACCTCACCATCAGATCTGCGCCGCCAAAGATCACCACACCAATGTCGTCAGGATGAGTTTGCTCAGCAAGTTCTAGCTACAAAACATCTCTCTCATTTAACTCAATGGCAGACACGACCACCTCCTGTAAAACAGTATTTCCTTCTTTGCTTTGAGCCCACCTACACCCAAGTAAAATAACCCAATGTGCTGAAGACACTGGAGGTCTGGGCTGGTATCACAGCATCGCTGTCTACAAGCTACTGTTAAACTGGACAAACAAGGTTTCCAAAGGCATTATCTAAAGCAGAGGCAAGTACTGCTACTCACAGCATCTCTGTGGCTGGCAGAGGTTGCACACCAATACATAGAGAGGTTGGGGTTGTGTTGGTTGTTTTTTAATACTCTGATGAAGATAAAAATCGCCAAAAAACCTTTCTACAAACAGAGCCAATAAATTCTAATCAATTTCTGCACAAAGCATTAAGGTGAAATCAAAGGGAAAGCACATCGCAATCTAATTGACAAGGTGAAGCTGCTTTAACATATCTGTTCCACTCATCTTCCCTTCGTTAGCACCAGTGTAGCAAAGGGCTTGTCACCGGCGTAAGCTGTGTGGGAGAACCAGTCTGTCAGGAAACAGGAAGGCTCCACAGCGGGGTTGAACAACCAGCAGATGAGGCAAGTTTTCCCATTGCAAGAAACGACCACAAGAAGGAGAAGCAACTGAAGCAGGTGTTTAACACAAGTGAGAGCTGCCTGCTGATACCAAAAGTAATCATACGAGAGTGTCATGGAAGGAGCTGCAAGTTTACACATACCTTTGAGCAATGCTTTATACATGTCAAGCCATGGAACTTTAAAAGGCCTCAAAGACACTTTTGTAACGAACAAGTGCACAATCTAGGTGGATGTTGAAGCTGGCACATCTAGTCTTCATTGCGGTGCTATGCTGTTTTTATTGCCACTAGATGGGGGGAGGTACTCGGCCTTCCCCCGTTTGTGCGTGCAAATGATGATTTCCTATGGGAAAGGCATTAAAAGAAACGGCTGGAGGGGGTTACTTTGTGAAAAGCAGAAACTGAAGTTAGCTTTAGTTTAAGAAAAAAAAAAAAAAAAAAGGAAAAAAGTGCGAGTGTGCGTGCGTGTGTGTGTGTGTTCCAGGAATAACAATAGCGTCTACCAGACAAAGTAGGGCGAAACGTTTAAAATTAAACACCGCAACTTGGGGGGCTGCCACACCTTTTGGTATTAAGATTGCTGGAAAACTGCATTCCAGGCTTTAAAAGAGAATGGGTTCTGCATAATTCGGCTTGGAAAGATGATGGGGTTTCTAAAAATTAATGCAAGCGCCTCCTGCAAATACCTTTTTGCAGCACATACTGGTGTTCGCTCCGGTTCTCTGCGCCTGCCTGCTGTGTTCACACGTGAAGCATAAATGAATTATCCCTCTGGGAAGAGGGGAAAAAAAAAAAAAAAGCAGCATACTTTTTTTTACACTGGGGAGGGGGTTTTAAACGCCCTCCACCAAGGATCACGGCAGGAGTACAACCCCCTGCGGCAGTCACCGGAGCCTCGTCACAGAGTGCTGGAAGGACAGACAGCAGTGAGACTGCACCCTTGATCTGGATGTGCACAATGTGGTTCTCACCATCTCTTTGTGCTTTGGGGTCTTTAACATGGGAATTATTTCAAGCTCCTAATTGGATTTTTAGCTGGATAAGAGATAGCACTGATTAGTGACACTTACTGATAAGATTCAGTAGCTAAAGTGAAAGGATTAAATAAGGTTCAAATTAAGCAGCAGCAAGTAATTTAGCCCACGGATTTTTAGGGGCTCTGAGCAACTGTCTGTTTTCTTTTTAATTTCCCTGGTAAGTGGTTTTGGGTTGGTTTTTTTTCCCGTGTACCTTCTTTTAATTAAAAAGAATTCAACAACAGCGGCACTATGAGGCCTCTGGGCACTACAGGAAGAAACATTAATTCCTCCAAGACCAGATCTGCAGTTTTGCAGCAAAGGTTAAAAGGTGGCAGCCCTGAAATTAGGAAAAAAGAAAATAATTTTTAAAAATAAATGGTTAGCCTGAATTGCAAACAGGCTGGAGTAGAGAAAAAGCTTTCTAGAAATGGATTGAGTTTTGCTTTGTGTTCTGCTTTTCTGTTTTGCAATCAAGGCACACGTGAGCAGCCAGTCTGGTAGTAAAGACAGATTAAGTAAAACAGGTTTTACTGTTTAGCTCAATTCAATTAAACACAAATGTACATAAAATGTTAATCATATGAGATTAACATATTTAAGTATAACGCGGAGGGGTATATACATAGCTATTATATACAAGCACTTGACTACCAACTTAACCCCTCCTTTACTTTTTTATTTTTCAAGGCTCCATCTGACATAAAGCCACAATTGCGTTCTTAGTCTACATGTCTGACGCTCCCTCTGTTTAGCCAGGAGCCAGGTGTACGGTCCATGCACCGGGCTGTGCTGGGAGGCAGGGTTTATTTTTAAATGATATTATATGCAGTTGAGTGTTGAAAATGTTGAAACAGTCCAATTTGTTTTCACTCTGTATTAGTTTTAGTTTCAGGCATAGCCGATCCCCATTCAGGTGCTATCAGATGACCAGTTACTGCTTAGTTAACTAGATGTAAAGTTTTACATATATATTAATGTCAATAGTTTTATTACAAGTTGTGTAAAATGGACTCTCTAGTTTAAAAAAAGAAAAAAAAAAAAAGGAAGAAAAAAATTAGGTCTCTCCTGAAATTGACTTTAGAGCATGGAAGATGATTTTACTGGATTCTGTTCAACTGTAATCAAGGAAAAAATATGTATGTTGTAGAAAAAGTTGCAGAATTAAAAAAGATCTGCTTTTAATTTATTCTTTTTGTATTAAGAATTTGTATAGTTACCTTTACATTTTGCAAAACGGTGTTGTCAACACTTCCTTATTAAAGCATTTTCAAAATGAAACCTCGCAGTGGTGCTTCCAGGAGGGCGCAGGGCCTGGGGCGTCATTACTGTGGCAAGGTGCTGGGTCCAGATGTGCGCACAGCTGGCCAGGGGTGCCAGGAGGGAGGGAGCCACGCTGACGCCGTCAGGGGACCCAACCACAGGAAACACAGAGCATTCCCCCCCAAAAGCCCTGTCCTTCAAAGATCCCGGCTCGCTCCAGCACCGGGCAGGGAGAGACAGCATGGGTGACATCCCACTACGGCAGGAAACAGTCATGAAAACAGTATTTACCTCTAACCAACAACCTTGAAGTAACTACAATTAGCTTACACGAATTGGACACCAAGGAGCCACCAGGTGCTGGCAGCCCGGCCCCGCAGGGTTTACGGATGCCACCGAGCATCGCCGTCTCCCCTCCGTGGGCAGGGGTGACCCCTGCAGCCGCCCAGTGCCCACTCCACAGTGGCGGCAGTTTCGAGCAGCCACACGCTCTACACCTGGGACCTGCCCGCACTTCTCGGTGCCCAGCGTACTGGCTTCCTGTCCTTTCCGTTTGTTGCCACTGTCCGGGGAGCTCTTTCCACCCCAGCATCTCTTGTATCATCCACCCGGTCCCTCCCGCACCCTGGGGAGCCGCCTGTGATGCCACCCCCGAGCCAGGAGGCCACCAGCATCACTGCCTGGGGGACAGCCTGGTGTAAGAAATCCCCAAAAGGCTTTGCGATGGGACAAAACAACAATTAAATTGGTCAGATATCCCCCAAACTCTCAGACTTGGGCTCAGATATATCACCGGGGGCTCTGACACTGCCCCAGGCACCTCCTCAAGCCCTACAACACATCAGGAGCAGTTTTCATGACAGCCTGCTCCAGACCTGATACCAGCACCGACACCCTTGCGCCAGCCCTCTTAGAGGGCACCGGGCCCTCACTCCCCAGGTTCAGGAGCCAGGGCACTCCCCTGCCCGAGAAGTGAAGCCATTTACATGTCTACCAGGGTCATTCTTTGGGCAAGGCTGGATCTGTAAGAAGAGAATTCTATGGCAGCGAGCAGGAGAGGAACGCAGCTCCTCCATCAAAATAAACTGACCCCACATACATCTACCCCAAGAGCCTTTCCAGCAGTATAGACAAATAGCAAGAAATTAAACGCATTTAAGTACCTTTGGGCATGATAACACCAACACAAAACAGGTATCACAGGCTCTGAGAGGACCACCTCACACAGCCCCTTCCACCGCCAGGCCAGGGAAGGGGTCAGGGGCTGCAACAAACGACCAGGGAAACCGAAGTCCAAAAAACACTCCAGACATTACTACAGTGAACACATGACTTCATCCTAAGGCTACAAGTCTTTGGATTCCGTGGAGTTATTTCTGCCTAACGCAAGAATTATCAGAAATAGACATCTGGAGAAGCCCAGAGGGAAAAGTCTAAATCACTAAACTGAAACATACCCTCCCCACAAAAACTGTCAAGCAGCATGACAGCTGCACCACACCCACTCGTACCTAAACTGGACTCGGGTGGGTTTTGGATTTTTTTTTTTTTTGGCTAAAAAGCATTATTAACTATTTGATCATGGTCTGGTAGCTGTAATTTGGGGACATCCAGCTGCAAAGAGCCTCAAACCTCTGATGAGAAGCAGCTGCCGTAACAGTGTCCCCCCACCTCACGATCCCCCCGAGGACCAAAGCCGGCTCTGACGTGCCGGACAGCTGGAAGCTCTTACACAGATATGCCGTGAGAAAGTGCTGCTCAGTTCCTCAGCTCCCCGTGCAGCGCCATTCCACGAATTGCAAGGGGATAAAGTTCTTCCGTCATGGGATTCATTCAGGCAAGGCAGCTGTATTTCAGGGACTGTCAGCAAGGAGGCACATTGCTTAAATTACATTCTTTAAAACCTGATCAGACTAAAACATTCCAACCTCAAATTCACATCCTTACAGGAAGCGCATCCCCACTCAAACCAGTACTCAGGGTACCATTAAACTCGCCTCAATAATTAGCTCTAAAGCAGGAGGGAAAAAAAAAAAAAATCTATCTAATACTATTACAGATGCCCTGAAGACTCCAACTCCCCCTAAAGCAGACGTTACAATGTTCCTGAAGCCATTTCCCTGGCTACTCACTTGCATCGCTTTCCAGGGAAATTATAGCTCTTCTGAACGAGGGACAATATTGTCCCTCAATTATTTAAGAGTTCAAAACCAGGGTCAGGACTAAGATTTAGAAACAGCTCAGGAAATCATCTAGGTGGGGAGAGGGATAAAATTGCGGTGTTATGTTTCCTGTTGTACTAACAGTTCCAAAGAATATCTCTATAAAGCACTGCAAAAAAAATCAGCAGACACCACTGTTAATGAAACTCTTCCGTGCTCTTGACATCTGCCCAGCTTCTCCCTGCAAATCCCCATCTATTCCCCAAAGGCCCCTCCCTAAGCACTGCTTTGGTCTCATCAGCCTCATTTTTATTACTTCTAAACTGTTTAAGCTCTTGACATTTTCCGGGGTCAGACACTCCAGACTGAAAAACTCCTGTGTCCCAAGAGGCACTTCAGAATCTGGAGTCTCTATAAGAACCTGAAGTTCCTGAGGACACTCCTCCAAACTCACTGCCAGCACAAATCCCCCCCAGCATGTCTCACTGTGCCACGGGACACTGAATACCCACGGGAGACAGGCAACTCCTTCAGACGAGGGCACCAGTTCCTGCCCCACGCTTCCAGTCGAGGTGAGGACTTGGACAAACCAATACACTGAAATACTGACCCATTTCTTCAGGAAGTGGCTCTGCTCACACCGTACCAGGCCTACCACGGCCGCAGCTCGAAGGTTACAAGTCCAGGATGCCCACAAGCACCAGAGGTACCACAAGACCTGCTGCCTCACAGGGGCACCACAGGATACCAGATTCAAATACCTGCCCGAGTCCAACCCCCAGCAGCCAGGACCAGACCCTCCCCTCTCCACTGACCGCACAGAAAAAGCTTCTCCAGAGGCAGAGGAGGGGGCGCTGTATCGGCTCTAATGGATCTGTGGGGCCAGACAGATGCGAGGTCTGGATTCTCACAGATGTGGGCAGAGGCAGTTACTAGCAGCCACTGCAACAGTCAGTGATTTGTTTCAAGCTTCACCATAGGTCCTAGAAAGGTCTCCTTAAGAGAAGTAGCTGTTTAATACTGTTGCAGAGGTACTGCTGTTCTTGTAATTAAAAAAGCAGCACAATATTTCAGCCTAAGACTTTGAATCTGCACCATTAAGAAAGTTTCAACATTTCACTGTTTAAGCAGAATTACACATCACCGTTTCTGTGCATTCCCTCACCATTCCCAGTCAAGACACACAATGGTAAAGATTTATGGCTGCTAGAAATACTGTTCGTGGTCATGGGAGGTCCTAATTATTTTCTCTGCAATGCCCAGCAGACTGAAATTTTCTCCAGATGTATAAAAATGGGATTTGAAAGCCTCAAGAGCCATAAGATTACTTCCCCCAAGCCCCAAAGGCTTATATTAAAAATGTTGTTACCAAAAAACACCCACAAAAGCCAAATCAGATGCATTCAAGATCAAAAACTCTTTGCACTAAAGCTAGCTGTACTTTTCAGCTGAAACATATATACACTTTTTTATTTTTCCTCTCCTGATAAATACCACATGAAAGATTAGCCAATAAAGTCTTTATATTTACAGAAAAAAAACAAGATTCACATTCAACTGCTTCCCTCTAATCATCTCCCCACATCGGTCTCCAATGGGAAAGCAGCCAAAAAAGTTCCACGTGTACTCCTTGCAGGGCTGAGTCTCACCTAAAATTTTAAGATATGGGAAACAGTTCAGTCTGTATGCTTGCCTGAATAACAAACTGAAATAAAAGCAAGGATCATGTTCACTGTCCCCTGGTCATAATCCCTTAAAATAAAAACCCCTCTGTTGTATATTGTATGTGCTCAGCATAAAGCATAGATTTAAAAAGAAATCTAAATAAATGTGGCTTGTAAAAAGAAAGCTGTAGAAAATCTACTGCTTTATGCTTTTTCGCACAGCCCACCCTAGGTTCCTGTTGGCGTTTAAGCACAAACTCTGTCTCTTCAATCCTCTCTGGGTGTTGAAGATCAAAATATGAGTCACACCTTGGACACTGCAGAGCCTCATAAAGCGTTGTACTCCACGCATTTCGACGGGTCTGTTGGGAAGTGCTTCTGGCAAATGGTCATGAGCCTCTTCAGCCCCTAGGAATTAACAAAACAAGGACAATTCTGTAATAAAACTGCAGCCGTCAAACAAACTTAACAGTCTGCAGTATTTTTAAGCTTCACAAGAAGAATTCAAGACAAACGGATGCTATTTTGAGTTGGTTTTTCTTTAATTTGGTTAGTTTTCCAGTTTTTAAGTTTTATGAACCTTTGTGCTGCGAAGTGATGAGTTATCTCCAATATTAGAGGAGTCTGTGTCATAACCAAAGTGACCACAGATTCAGTCCCCCATGACAGATTCATAGCGAAGGATCACAGTAATGCTTTAATCCCTCTTCACCATCGCAGGAGAAAACAATACTACCACAAGAAAAGATATTTAAAAGAAAACTGAGTATTAAAAGCCATTTTATGGAACAAAAAGAAATTTCTGACACCAAAGCAAGCTGCACAGCTACAAGAACTGAACAATTTTCCTGGAAGAGAGATGCCATTCCTCCCCATGGTGGCACCACACCTGACCTACACCATGGAGGCAAACTGAAATAATCAAGAAGAAAGGCAGAATGTCAACTTTTCAGTTCAAGACATCAATTGCTGAAATCCTGTGATAATTTTCTTTCACATCATGCATAAAAGTCTAAAAAAGAAAGCAAACTGCTGTGGTGGTAGCAGAATTTAGAAGTGACATTGTAGTCTAAGATGGCAGTCCTGTGCCTGTCATTAGATACTCATCATGGAAGGCAGGGAAGAAGGGAAGGGGAAGAAGGGAAAAACGATTCAACAGATGATGCTTTGGCCTTTTCAATGAAGGCCAGGGCAGGAAAATATGTCCTAGCACCATAATGACTCCTTGTTTGGGATGTTATGATCCCAGGTTCACTGTAAATCAGAAACATGTTAGCTTGATGTAACTGCTGAAGCACAGACAATATTCTGTGCTCCAGTCTGAATCAGACTAGCTAAGACCTGATATTTACAACCAGCACAGAGAACGTACATGTTTAAAGCCAAATTTGTCTTGGCACTTCAGTAAGGTGTGTAATTCAGAAGCACAGATACGAAATTCACAGTGGGAAGATGAACATGAAGATTTCCTTGACCAGATGTAGACTCAGAAGCAGAGAAGGGACAAACCACAGAACTCATATACAGCAGAGGCTCTCAACCCGTGGTTGGGAACCCCTGTGGGGCCACAATGTCATCACAGGGGCTCCTCAAAGGCTTAAACAGGGGTTGGGAATGTCCAGCCCAGAAACATTTAGTCTGTCCCACGGCAAGCACCGTGTCTCCTTTTCCCACAGCCCCCTCCACTCGATGCTCCTCTCATACTCAAGCCCCGCCTCCACCTCCCCCTGCCTGCCCTGACACACTCGTGTATTTGGTGCTAGTATAGTTGGTGGGATTCACTTTAACTAGGCAGTTTTTCTGCTAAAGACACTTTCTTAACCCAATGACCCTCTTTAAGGACACAATGGGGCTGACGTCTGTTCCTCCAAGTGGTGGCCCTGGACCCGTAAACAAAAATATATGGTGACTGAACACAGACAAACAAGGGGGAAGGTGAGAGAATTGTAAAAACTTGTCATCAATTTTAATGTAAAAATTGGCAGCAAATTCAGAATTAGGATGTCAAATTACCATAAAATGGGCCATCTGAGCAAGAAGAGTGTTGATATTAAATTCATATGGAATCATTACTGTAAAGATAGTATAATAGGGAGTGTGTGCATTCACAGATTAACTTATTTCCCCTTCTCTTTGAATTTGAAGACCCTTCATGAGAAAATTGAAATAAGTATTTGATGCAGTCTAGTGCTTTAAATCCTGAATTAAGTCTTGGTAGTCCACAGCCACAAAAGGTATTTAAAGGGGGTCTGTTGTGAAGGAAAGGTTGAGAACCCCTGATATACATTGCATCTTCCACAAGGTATGTTAAGAGAGCAAGCAACACTACAGAGTAGAGATCTTTCTGCTAGAAGAGTGGCAACTGGACACATTGGCTAATTATTCACCAAAATTGGAGAAACAGCATTATGGCCATGCTGAGGCCCACACCAATCTTCCTTCAGAGTCCAAATCACTTTTTTAACATAGACTAACAAAAAAATTTAGTTTAACATAAGCTATTTCATCCATTAAATATTTCCACTAACTGGAGCCTGGCTCTGAAGATGCATAATCCACATGCCAGTTTTCACCTTTGATTTGTTGGCTCTGTAAGTGTCTGGAGCTCCCTCCAACTTCACAATATTTTCTCAGGTTATGATATTAAAAACTACAGTTGAAGAGAAACCAAAGGTTGTATTTGTACATAATATAAAGAGACATAAAGAGATAAAGAGACTCAGTACAGAATAGGAAGTTGCATCTTGCAAGCAATCTGCTTGGAGACATCTGCAGAGGTTGAAAAGCAATGGGAGTCCTTCTGCTGCAGCAGGAAGACATTTATGTAAACCTCCTCTGCCAGAAGCTCTGAGCTCCACGATGCTGCTCTGGAGGCTTCAGAGTTAAGCCAGAAGGTCTTTATCTCAATGAAACTGCAACTGGGTAGAGGCAAATACATTTAACAATACAAGGAGAGAAGACTTGTTTCCTCAGATTTGTCCACCCGCTACACTGAAAGGTCAAAGAGAAATACCACTGCCACTAATTCCACAATCAAAAGTTCACAACATGAGTATGAAGAGGCATAGGAGGAACTAAACCTGGAATTTTGAGCCCACACCATTAAACATGTTTGAAAAATGAATGCATTTATCTAGTTGCAGAAATAGTCAGGACTGTATTTCATGCACGTTGTTAAAACCATGAGTTAAGCAGGGGAGGAACTCAGAGGATTAAAGCATGTCTTCACAGCTACTTTGGTGTTCATACAAGACCATAATAGTTAAGATGCAGAAAAATCCATTAGATTGTTCCTAGTCCAGCACTGAAAAGCCTTCAGGTCCAGGATGAGCTTGATCCAAACTAAGGCAACTGTTCACTTCCAGGACCTTTTTATCACATCACCGGTAACTGTGAAACCAATATTTCTCAAAGATCCCCTAACTTCAAAAGCAAATCTGATGAATTTCCAAAATTAACCTTACCTGAATATACTTCCTTTGAGTTTCGTCATTGAGAACGTGGGCCACGTGCTTGGAGAAAATCTTTTCACGACCCGTTCGAGCGTGGATGCCAACCATAGTGACACCGATGGGCCAGGGAGCGTTTCCAATAGCCATCTGAAGATAGGCATCGTTTGCCTGAAGGAGTACAGTGCACACACAATTAGCAAAACCCAAAGGGCATCAGAAAGCAAAGCATTTTTGCATTGCCAGATAACCACCTCATATTCCAGTCTCTCTGAACCAGGTTTCATTGCACAATATTAACCAATTTTACAACACACCTTCCTAATATGATTTCTGTTTCTGCTGAACCTTGAGGGAAGCAAGGACAAGCATTCTGGCTTGTACTAGAAATAGTGTGACCAGCAGAAGCAGGGAGGTGACAGTCCCCCTGTGCTCTGCACTTTACCTATAGGGTGATGAAAGAAAGCCCTGCATAAGGCAGTCTAATATTGATTAAAATTGAAGTTTTCTGGGACTACTTTCAATTCAGCCTTCTCACATTCCCGTAAGCTTTTCTGCTGTAATCCCCTCTACAACCCTTGCCGTTTTGGTTGCAGATTAGACCAGGGAGACCGACTTAAGCACATTCCACTGCAGGCCCACGTCATGTGTGCAGGTCACACAGTATGCAGGAACGTGCTGGGGCCTGACAGCTATCGGGGGAAGAAGTGAGCTTCCAATGAGGCTGAGAACCAGCTCCCTAAAGAACTGGGTTAAATAAGCACATTTGTAACAATGTTTACAAACAGACCAGTAGCAGCAGTAAATTAATCTGAAATTTCCCAGTCCAGATAGCAGATCCCATTTCTTATCATAAAGCTGTACCAGACAACATCCCTGAGGGATAAAACTTGAAGGGAAAATGAATAGAAATTAAGACAGAAAGAAGTATAGAGCTTAAAAAAACCCCATGAGAACTGAGAACCAGGAAGCGAGGGGAACAGACATGTACATGCAATTAGAGAAACAGCTTCAGTGAGGACTTGGAGCAGGACATTCCACCACTGTTAGCGAGCAGCTACAAGACTCACTGATAAACTCAGTTCATTTATCATCTCCCACTTAAGAGACTAAACAATAAGAAGTGGCAATCATGACCAGTGGGTGTAGTTTCTTCCCAACTGGCACTGAGCAATCTGAGAGGTGAATAATGAACAAGGCAGGGGGCGCAGACAGAACTGAGTGAACCGGTAGAACGGACTTAATCTTCACCTACATAAGGCAGAATCTGAACAGTCTTAGTCAAATATCTACTTGCTGACTCAAATATAGTTTTGTGATGAAACACAGCATGTGAACATGCAATTAAAGACCCTTCCTGGACTGTCACAACAGGGTCAATTAAGGTTGAGTGGACAACTTGCATTCTGGCATTTGCCTACTGTCACATGTTCATTCCAAAATTAAAATCTTTTGACCATTTCATCTAACAAAGCAGTAAGAATTTGTGACTGATGGTATTCACTAGGCTGTACAAAGCAAAAAAGCACAGAAGACAACAGCAAAGTGTCTCTTAGGAAGCAAAATGGAAAAGGATATGAGTATCTTTAAAAGCACAAGGCTCATGAGCCTAATTTTTTAAAAAAAATAAAACTTCCAAGCGTGTACTCAACCCCCCCCTCAAATCAGTCTATGAAGTTTACATAAAGCCAAGCACCTCCGGGAGAGAGGAGCACAGCTGACTAACCCCTGAGACAGACCACAGCCCTGCACACTCACTGCTTTGTTTAGGAAGGCATCAGAAAGGGAATTTCAGCATAATGATGATGACCAAAATCAGAAAAACGCCCCAAAACAAAACCCCCCACTATGATAAATCGCACACTTTTAGATCTACTGTCAAATTATTTGGATTAAACTTGCCTTAGACTGTTTAAAGTTTTTTCAATAACAAAAGCAGGTTCGCTTGCTTACTCGACAAATTAACCCAAGTCCTCACAAGAAAAAGAAATACTAGAAATTTAAAAGGAAAACACGGCTCAATTTCCTCTGCATACACAAGTTGCTTAAGCAAATGCTATCGGTATTTGAGTTTCGCTTCTGAAAGCAGCTACAAACAAAACCTAACACTGCCTTTGATCTTCTGTGCCAAAATACTTCTGCCTCCTCCAGTAAGCAGACTTTGTCCAAAAAAAATTTCATTAACTTACCTCAACCTAACCGGGCCACCTAATGTGAGCATACCAAAGAAAAAGAACAGTGTCTCATATTCAATAACTCAGTTCATCTCAATTAATTCCTAATTAATTAATCAACATCCTATTACTATTAATTCAGCACCTTCGTTTAACCTTATAATATCAGGTTTCCCATACAGGATTCCTCTGCAACTTAATATAACCATCTCTTAGAAAAATTCTCTTTGTGCTTGCAAAGCTCTGCAGTTTCACCAATCTCAAGAGATCTCCTGACAAGCTGCAGATCAAACAGTACCTGGAGCCTAACCTTTAACAGCCATTTTTCATTTTGTTAGAATATACGTTGTGTGTACTTCCATCTATGTATCTTCAAAATGCAAAATGGGAAACGTTGAAGTAATAAACTCAATCTATTAGAACCAGACAGCCTGAACATGCCAGAAGAGTGCAAATAAACATACCTTCACATATTCTCTTTGCAACATGAATTTAATAATATCCGTTATTGATTCTTTGATGTCTGCAGGAAGTGTCTACAGGAGAAGAGAAGGGGGGGGGGGGAAAGACATCTTTACTTCAGAACAGCAGCTCATGAAAATCATCCTACTCAGCATTTATTCAAAGTTCAGCACCTACCCTAGCTTGGGGACTTTAACAACGGAAAACATCTTTGTTATTTAGATGAAGGCTCTGAAGCAAGAGAGATTAAGTGGTTACACCTAGCAGCTAGTGGCAAAACATAATCCCAACTCTCTACGTTTTCAACCCAGTGAACAGGTGATAATACAGCAACACCTGGAAAAGCAACAGGGAGGCAGAAAAATCCACTGGTCAAGATACAAAAGTCAAAACGGGGAATCATAGGCTCTCAACACAGAAACCCTGACCGAGTCATCCTCTCTTCTTCAGTGAAAATAGCATTACCTTAGGAAAGGGCACTAACTACTGGGTACTTTGAAAGCAGAAGTTCAAGTGAGCCTGACAGGATAATGACATTGAAAAGTGATTCACCCTTTTCCGAAGTTTTCTGAAGAGTGGCCTCAGGTACGATTCTGTCTGCTTTTGAGTGGCACTGTTCAGCTTCCCTTGTACTCCCCGCTTCACGTAGTCTTCTCTGGCATTCAGCTCCTTAGCCCAAACTCCAAGCAGAAACTGTACAAGAACAAGCAACTTTATGTCATAGTGCCATCTAGTGGCTTCCTCGGCAAAACATATGGGAGCAGTGATTTAAGCCAACCAAGGCAAAATGAGGTTTTTGGAGAAATCTGAGTTAAGACGACACCTCGTTCAGAAGGACAGGCAAGGACAGATAGGAACAACCCTCCCATCATAAAAACATGCAGGCGAGGGGGCAGCATGTATCTAAAGGTGTGTACAGAAAACCTCAAGGAAACAACAGTGTTCCTAAGTAGAAGATGCTGATGTTTCAGGGCAATTGTTGTGAAAGACCCTAAGGAATGGTAAAGATCACAGTAAAAATTCAACACACCAGAAGGAAAACATGTCAAATGTACCTTCTCTCCACCTGAAAAACAATTTTGAGCTTTCTCTGACTGCCCAGCCCAAACTATATTAAAATGGGAATCTATCTTATATACACAAATGAAGGCTTCAGCTCTTGCTGTGACTTCTGATCATCACAACAGTTTCACAGGAACCAGCTGACTCAAATGAGAGGCAATACAGGCTTCTTGCCAGGAAACAAGGAAACAGTTTTCTACTATCCACTTGAACCTGTTTCCTTAGCAAAGTCAGTGGACTTCCTTTAAAATTCTCTGATTTCACATAACAGTACCTGATGATATTCCATTTCAGCTTGCACTGTTCCTGGGGAAGGGAGGCAGAGACTCCTCAGAAATTTTTTATGCCACAGTTGTACACAGAAGCAACTACATACAACTGCCTCAACTGTTATATGGTAATCAAAACCATATTTATTTTGTCTGGAAAAGCCCAACCAGATTTTGAAGAACACTCCTCTCCCAACAGCTCTTGCCCAGCTCTAGAAGTCACTATTGTGACTAACCAAGGCTGTGGAGTGCCAAGCATTTAAAAAAACCCCACATCTTAAGCATAACATGTGAGTTTTTCCTCTCCAAGCAGTTGAAACCATCCCTTCTATTCACAAAATGTGATAGTAATACGACACAGCTACAGAACAACCAATCTATCAGTCTGTTACCTTCAAGAACTTTGTTATGATGTCCATATCATAGTGATCATCACCCCGTCCTAAGGATTCTCCCAAAGCCTAGAACAGAAGAAGAAAAGACAATTATTTCCACATTGTCTAGAAGTCTGCCACCACCAGCACAGCAGAAAACATGATTCACTGCATCATGAACTGTAATAAACTGCACCAGTAATCCAAAACACTAGTTAGGAAGTGGAGTGAAACAGCTATATATGCTACTAAAATTCATTAATCTATTAAAAACATTTAAGGCAAAAAGTCAGTATGATTATTTCTGAAAAGTCAATGCAACAGTAATTTTTCATTTATGAACTACTAACCTATTGGCATAATCAGCAGCTGTCTCACAGCACTGTATTAAAGGGAACTGTGGATGCACTGCATTTTTTGAGATCCCCAAAGCCATCAATTAATTTATTTCAACTCTGACATACTGAGGCCTTTTACCATTTCATATAATTCTAACTCTGAAATTGAGGGAACAAATCTAAAAAAAAACCCAAACACAACAAAAAAACACAAAAAAACTCCCAGCAGTATGTTCCAATACTTCAGCCTCCTGCCAAAACCTCGAAGCTGTTAATACTAACAGCAATTTTTAGAAACATTTTCCAGTAGGTATAGTTGGACTTAGAAATTATTTCTATCGCCCTCACATTTCCAAACTGAGTTTTATTTAAAAATATCTCCTAGATTTGGAAGCCAATACAGCATAAGCTTCATGCTCAAGGGAATGTAGTTAGTAGCATAAAATTAAGACTGCAGTGTCTTCAAACTTTTCAAAATAAGTTTGCTTTCATTGCTGAAACCAAGCCTGCCCTACTACCCCAAAGAGGGAGTATTTTGAGAACTAACAGATCAATAAAATGCAGCCCCAATACAACTGATGTCCATTCTTCTGGCACTACAGTTATTTTAAACCAGAAGCCCTGATACCCTAACAAAAAAAAAAAAACAAAAAACAAACAAAAAAAACACACCAAAAAACCCAAAGATCATCTCCTAATTATGATGTATTCACTTAAACTTTCAGCTATAAATCAGATTAATTCTTTTGGAGGGATGTTATGAATATTAACTCCTACAAATAGTTATGAAGATTAAGGGTAGAAGTCTTTAAGTTAATGTGCTTTTTCAAAACATCACCCTAAAATGCCAGGTGCTGAATGCATGTCATGGCACTCATTCTCTGCTAACTTACACAAACACCATGGTATTCTGTCAGAACATAGTAGCCATTTGCACTGAAGTGTCTGGGACACATCGTCTCTGCATTTCTTCTATTTCCAGTGATCTGCCTACTTCTGATGTCCACTTCTTTTTTGGTCCTGAATGGTTTTTATATCAAACATTCTTTCTGAGCATCTATTTTTCAGAGTCCATCTTTCTTGCATAGGGAAAATTCACCGGTACTAAGCTTACTATCCTCTCAAATATGCACTGGAAGGCTTCAGAATTTATGATCAGGTAACGTATTTTTATTAAATTCTCTACTTCCAAACCCCTTGCAGAGCGAATCCTAACTGTATCACTTTCTCCACGGGCAACTCCTGCCCCCTTTTTGATGAAGCGTTGTAAACAAAGACCTCTTGAATCTTCATGTCTACTGTAGACACCTATGGGGCAACTCAAGGCTTAGAAACCTAAATTTCCTAAGAGAGCATACTTCAGAATACCTAAGTCAGATGTTGAAAACAAGTTAACTTTGCCTAGACAATTCTGAAGCTCTCACAACAATATACTACATCTAAAATCCCTTAATCTACCCATCACATACTTCCAGTTCTTCAATAGTAGTATTCTCCTCGTGCACTTTCAAGTCATTCTGTGAGTCATCGTCTCCTGCTTCTTGGCCGCCTACAATTTCATTCAGATACTGTTGGTCAATCTTATCCAAAGCAGCCTTCAGGTCATTTCTCAGGCCCTAGAAAAGATAAGAAATTACTAATTTACAAAAGAACTCAAGTAAATAAGAGCAGTTCAATACTATCACTGTGAGCATCCAACTTCCGTTTAAGAAAAGCCAAATTCTGTAAAAACATGCATAAGGGTTTGGCTTTGTTGTCTGAATTCAAACAGAATTCCAAGAACAGTTTCTTGATTGCTTCAGCACTTAAGAAAAAGCAGGTGCATGAACTTCTGCAAAGTTCATACCTATGGAAAATACTCTTTATCATGTTTTCACCAGAAAAGCATGGAGGACTGAATCAACTTCTAAGACTTTCTTCAAGATATTTTCTCCAAGCAGCGCACTGAACCACCCCAAAACAAAGAGAAAACAGACCACAGCCCCATCAGCTCTACAAGTCTTCACATATGCCCTGTAAAAAGCTGTAAATAAGGTATGTACCACTCCTTCAGTACTATCACATAAAATATTTATGTAGTTTCCCTTTATTGCCAATGATTTAAACATAGCAGAAAGGTTTATACAGATTGTTTAAAACCCTCTACTCTAGAATAAGTGATTAAAAAAAAAAGCAGAATCCGCTTCAAGCCATAAAGTTAAGAGCTGCTTTCAAATAGAACAAGAAACTCAGCTTAGACACAGCTACAGGACTTGCATTCTTATCTTGAGACATAAAATACAAAGCTCTACAAAGGACTATGACATTTCTTACCCTAAGAAAAATTCAGACACTCCACTGGGAATAGATATGCACAGTTATTTCCCTTCTTTCATCATCAGACTTGACTGTCTGGACCGTTTCTATTAATCAGTAGTCTAAAAATGTCCAAACCACAAACTGGTCAAAGCGACTATCTACAATTTAAGCAACGTGTGGCAACAGGAGTGACCAAAACATGTAACAAAAATCCAACACAATCCTATTTATGAGCTCACTATTTGCTAATACGCCTACCACTGTTGATGTCACCAAAGGAGAAAGCTTTCACTAGCAGAGGGGTTTTTTAAACCTTCAGATATGTTTATCTTTTTTAAGAAGACGTGAACAGGCAAAGGCTTTCCTTTTCTGAGCATCCCCAGAAAAGCCATTTCAAATAATTCAGTTTGTCATGAATTAGGGACGAAAATCCAAATCATCGCTCTCTTAGCTAGGGTGCAGATTTGGTTAACAGTGAATGCAAAACAAACTCCAATTGCATCTCCACACTTAAGTGACCAATTCTTAAGACAAAATGAATAAATCAGTTAAATATATATATATTTTACTCATTTTCTGAATTAATTGTTACTTTAAAAGGAAGGGGGGAAAATGAAGTTTCTGTAACAAGTTATAGCTCCGGAACCAAGGAATTTGAAAAATTATTTACATACCAGAAAGACAGGATGCAGTCCTCCTTTCACATACCTTTACCTTCTCAGAGATGAGTATAATCACAAACACAGGCTAGTTTTAACAGTAAAGGACTGTCTTCTCTGCTGGTTACAAAGCAGGTGACAGCACAGGCTGGGGTATTACTGACACCTGGAGGCCCCTTGTTCAACTGAAAAGGGCCCAGAAGGTTTCTAGGATTGAACCTAACACAAGGAATTGTAATTGTGCACAGAACCATGACATTTAACACACTTTCTCAGGCAATGAGACAGAGAAAGTATTTCCCTCTGTTATGTACTGCCCCTCCCTCCTGAAAATTAACAGTTACTGAAACTGATCTTCAGTCACTTTTATAGGGCTCGTCACTGGTTATCCCACCACAAGTAAGTAACTGATAGCCAGTCTTACCTTGTTCACTTCAGGTGCGAGAATTTCTATCTTCCTCAGACGTTGAAATGTGTCATAATCTGTTTCTCCAAAGAGCCTGATTGGCTCACCTCTCTCTCGTAACCTCCTGATAACCTGAAAAGAATCAAAGCATTCCCTTACACAAACTCATGAAGGAAGCAAAATGAAATCCAGGACGGATTTATTTACTTTGCTTAGAATAACAAGCTGAGCTGGACTGGAGAGGAAATGGCAATATTTTAAGCAGTAGAAAAATGTTTCAGACACTTTACAATCTAAATATAAAATTCCCACGGTATCTCAGTGAAAGGTCATTCCAAACAGCACTGATCTAAATTTTACATAAATTCCCAAGCTGTTTAGTATAGCCTAACTTCTTCCTGCTCTGACTTGCTCAAGCAGATACACAAAAATCATCCCTCTGGCAAAGCTTAAAAACTGTTTTCAAAAATCACAACGGAACTTGATGATAATCTCTCTCACCTATCTGTCCAGTACAGTAAAAATACTCCCTAACTAGGCTGCAGGTTGTCCCAGCACATCTGCAAGACTGATTTGCTGGAAATTCTTAAGCTTTGGTAAATATTAAGTCCCATAATCTAACGTTATAGTCATTTTAAAACTACATATAAGCGAGGTATAATATCCTCCTCCTTTGACTGATTTGCAGTTATGGGCAGAGTCAAAAACTGAACTTTATTCTCCCGATTCCTTATCTCATGCATCGTTTCTAAATCTCTTTATACTTCCCATTATTCATTTAGTGTACCAAGCAATAGGCTTATTGAGCTATAAATCACCACGCAATATTTTGGTGATCAAGAGAAGGGCTTACACTTCATTTCATGCCATCACTTCATTATACCAACAGACTGGCTGGACAAGAAGACACTAAATCAACTGAGACATTCATCCGTTTATTCAGTTCAAGTGTCTTGCTATACGTTGGCATTTGACTCGCAAATGTATCACAAAACCAGGGATGGCTAGAGTGCTGGCACAGGAACACCTAAACCTCAACCAAAACACGAGCCCAAGTAGATCCACAGCAGGGAGACATGACACAGGACATACAGATCAAACCTCAAACCAAACACAAAACCAGCATCCCACATTAGAAGTCCTGTGATACTCTACTGTTTTTCACAGCAAGTGTATCCTACAAAATTAAGGGGACATATGACATCCCTGGATGATCTCAGCTGTAAATGTCAGTACTTCCAAAATTAGAATTTATTTTGTACTTCTGAACTTCTTGCTTCTCTTCTGCTTTGAGGTATAGAATTGTTTGTAAACTCACATTCACACAGGTATTTTTATCCTTAGAAAGGACAAAGAACACACCAGCTGCTCTGGCTTCAGGAATTTTTCTTCCAGAAGTCAAGGTGAACTTCCAAAACTTAAGTTTCTCAATTTGGGTTCAGAGCAGTGAGCTACAAAGAAAGGAAGCTGAGGGAAAAAATCTTGCAAAAAGTCAGCACGCCACCTTCAGTATTATCCAAGAATCAGGGTACTACTTTAGAAGTCATCTGAAAGAGCTGTAAAATGTTATAGAGGACTGTGCAAATCCATATGGCAAAGAAGCTCTACCCATCTCTATCTCCCTATGCATTCAACTGGACAGCAGATCCTTGATGAGCAAAGATCACTAATTATTCACTGTAAAAATGGAGGCTTATTATTTAATACAAACTGCCACAGAAAATACAGTTCACTAGAAAAAACGGCCCTAACAAGAAATTTCAGATGCATTTGCTGTAAACTTAAGTGGTCTGTTGATGAAGACAGATTTTACCTCCTGTCTGGAAAGGGTCATTGGTAACTTTTCTTCTGCCAGTTCAAGTTCCAGCACTGGATTTGATGAAGTCAGTGGTTTCTCCTCCTCCTCTTGCTGTTGTACCTACATTTAACAGGCATAATTACTAATGTGCCCATGGAAATAAACCCATATCTTGACAGTAGTGTAGAAACACAGGAACACTAGAACACAAATTGTAATATGACAAAATAAAGTTTTAGTTCTGTAGCTTTTATTGTCTAGAATTGAATTTCACAGAACAATAAAAGTTTTTTAAAGTACCGGTATTTAACTAACAGTTCTGCATGTTGCAGGACGCAGTCTCGACAGCAAAGGGAAAGGACAATTGCTAAAGTTTGGCAATCACTTCAGCAGGCAGATGTCAGCACCGGTGCCAAAAATAGCAAATCCACCCCTCTGCCTGTTGATTCCTGCTCCTGCTCTATCCTCCTTACCCATGCAAACGCATTTGCATTGCTATGTGATGAATCAGATGGGGGAAATCATTCAAACAGAAAATAATCTGGCAAACAGAAAGACAGGTACTCTTCCCAGCCCATTTAACCTCCTCATCCAGCTCACCAGGCATAGCACATCCATGGACACAAGGGCAGAAATAAAAACGCAACGGCAGGGAGAGAGTGGGGCTGCTTCTTTCGGTGGCAGTGTCAGCTTAAAATGTTTACTATCTACAGCTTCAGTGAGCTGAGTACAATTAGCAGTGATCCATGGCTTCTGCTGGCTTTTGAGATGTGCTTGTTAAAGGTAACACATCTTTCTTGCAGGTTACAAAAAAAAAAAAAAAAAAAAAAAAAAAAAAAAAAAAAGAGATAGCTACAACTCCTCATAGGGAGAGGATCTCATCAACAACTCCTCTTAACCTAAAAGAAGGTCCCTGAATCAAACAGAGCTTTCCTCCTTCATTACTAAATATTTTAATAATGCAAAGCAACTCTGATCAAAGTAACTTTGAGACAGTAGTCTTGTAACTACAGTTCCCTTTATAAGCTCAATTTGACACTTCTGACAGCATGAGAAAGATGACTGTTGGTAATATTCCTGTAATAGGGAAACATTTCCAGTACTCACATCTTGTTTTTTCCTAGATTCCTTATTAGAATTTATTTTCTTTCCGTAGTTTCTAAAAGGGAAATGCTCCACTTAATCCTACAGCACCCTGTAGCATGCTCCGTGCACAGGCAGGACACTGTCATTTCCAGTCCGTATTCGGGTTGATCAGTTGCATGAATGTACTAGACAGATTTTTTGAAAGAAGCTTTTCTATTTTTTCAGGTCAATGTGCCAGTCTTGCATTCAGATGTCAGTATGACTCCATGTGCATTAAGAATCCAACCCAGTGGCTCCAGCTATAGGATTCAGCCACAAAATCTATATTCAATGCTATACTAGCAAACACAAAAATCAATCCTACAACCACAGGTGTTTGGAACAAGCAAGGGAAGGACATCAGCGCTTAACACATAAAGGGAGGGGAAAAATAAAACTTCCATCAGTGCAGGAAAGGGAGAATTGACAGGGACAGAAAATATGGAAGAACTGTGTAAATATATATAAAGAAATACACTCCCATGGCAGAAGGATACGTACAAATTTTAACTTACAAAACATTCTTGAAATCATAAAGAGACAGCAGCATTGGGGGAAAGGATTTGATCCATTCTGTCAGCTGGACTCCAAGTTACAAGTGAAATCGTTACCACAGTTATTTTAGTTTCAGTGCTTTCTTTTTCAAGCAAGTCAAATTATTACAACTCATTAAGTCTAAGCAAAGCAAACACACACCTGAATTTAAAAAGAAATCAGTCTATATTCTACATCTTATTAACACAGTAAAGATCAAATGCAGAAATCTGGGAGGCTCTGAAAAGGTACTAAATTTAACAAAGCAACTTATTTTAAAACCATTTTCAGGATAACATTTCAAACCAAAACAGGTGCTGCAGCAGCACAGATAACGGCAATTTAACCACCATGTAAGGTTCTGAAGAACTCAAGATAATGCTCAAAGAGTATCACATGGTCATTTCAACTTGCAAGAGTGAATGGATTCACAGAACACTCTCTCATGACTACATGCTGCATTTGGCATTGATATTCAAATATTGTATAAAGAGATCAAGGTTTCAGAATAAGTCACTAACTGGGTGAAGTTCAGTTGAAAACAAAGCTCCTATATGTGTCCAGTAACAGCAAACAAGATTACGAGCTTCTATCTTCCACAAGGGAATGCACACCCCGTCCCGTACACATATAATCAGGCAGGCAGGCAGACGCACACACTGGTAAGAGAAAACAACGTTCTTTCCATTTCAGTAAACTGTTTCTCTGACACCGTTACAAGGCAAATAAAGCCTTCCAGATCACTCATTTGTTTCAAAATGTGCTCTATGTTACCAATCGTTTTCTAACATTTTGCCAGCAAGAAAACAAATGCTGTTGTTGCACTCTCAATGCTGGCTGGTCGATGGCCAAAAACCAAATACAAATAGACACAGTATGAAAGTTGGCAGATCTTTTTAATAGGTGCCCACGCTATACTGATTTCTTTTGAACATTCTGACAAGACCGTGAAAGTTATCCAAATTCATCAATTTTTTAATCAATAATTTACCTAAAATTATCCAAATATATCAAATTTTTTTCCGATGGGGGGGAGGTGAGGAGGTGGCTGTATCAGATCCAGTGTTCATGCCTAACAGCACAATTTAAAAAGAAAGACAAGCTTTAACCCCAAGCCACTTCATGCTTTCCACAAAAAATTAAATAAAAGAAATAAAAGCCAAACCATAACACAGACATAAGTAGCTGTATATCATGCATATCTTTTCCTGCATTGAAAATGGGTTTGGAAACTCATACCTCTCCAGGTGGCTTCTCATTTACAGGCTAATGTATAACATTAACAAATTGAACAAAGAACAACAATTATCATTAACAACATTTATACTGTTGATAATAAAATGTAGACTTCAAAGTAAGCATACATATTCCTGGCAGAAGAATTACCATACCTTGTAGCCGCATCTCTGAAAGTAGGCCTCCTCTTCTTTTTTAGCTAACTCACTGCGTTTAAAATATTTCTTACTTCCCTAAAAGAGAGGAAAACTGTTAAGAGTTTAGTTTCACATACTTGGGCAAAAATGGCTCAAACTTCCTTACTTGTTTTGGTGAATTCACCTACATCCTTTCATAGAGATGGCTACATTGTCCTGAAAAGGGAACTAGTTGGAAGCACCTCTGAAAATCAGCAATATACAGTAACTTTGCAGCACATACATAAGCAGACTCAAAAGTACGTTGTGTTCACCAGCACTTTAAAAAAACATGTTCTTTTTCATGTAAGGCCACAGTACTCGTTAGCCTAAAGCTGCGGTTCAGACATACACAAGGTCCAGGTTGGAGCACAGAGAAGTTGTTTAAACGTATCATACAAAACATTCTATTTTACACTAAATCAGAGCATTTTGTAAGCTTGCTTGGTGCACCTATGTAGAAATATGTTTGATGAGACCTTCCACACAGATAACTGCTGGCCAACTGAGGCCACCCTGAACCATTTCCCTTGATAAGTATTACTACTTCTTCATACTTTGCTGGCCTGACCACAAACATCCTCTGCTCCCAGCTCCCCACTTAAAGCACTAACGCCAAAATCAGAACTCAGACATTCACGAAAGCACTCTGCTTTACTGTGGGTGTTTTTAAGCTAACACACTCGGCACACACGCACCCCTCTGTAAGCCTACTATGACTAGGAACAGAACACAGCAGGGCTAAGGAAAGGGAACCGCAGATCGCTCACCAAACGCCGCACAGATTTCTCTCATTCCTCCGTGCCTGAAAGAAATAACTAAGCCAGCTCCTAAAGGCGCACAGCAAGGCCCTGAAACAAGGCCCTACTTCTGCGCTCTCAATTTTCCGGTGCCCCAAACTCTTCCGGACTCCTTCCGATGCCATCCTGGGCCACTCACGCTCCTCTTCCCCAGTCCTGGACTGGACCGACCCCACCCCGGGCAGCTCCGGATCCCCTTTCCCGAGGCCCTGTCCCCGGCCGCTTCCTCTCCCCTTCGTCGGACCCATCCCGGGCCGCCCTCCCCTGGCCCCCACCCAGGAGGGCCCCTGGGCTCCATCTCAGCCGCCCTCACCCCTACGAGCTCCTTGTCCTCCAACTGCCGCCGCTTCCGGCTGATCTCCTGCCTCAGGACGTCCATGGCCGCCGCCGCCGGAAGTGACGAACCAAAACAACGACGTCACTTCCGGAAGGCCGCCCCGGCAACCGGCCCGCGTGGCCGCGCGCGCTCCCGGCGCCCCCTGGTGGCGGGGAGGAGG
>NW_020799092.1:75825409-75836695 GCF_003259725.1 Athene cunicularia
GGAGGAGGCAGGGAGATGGTGGCCGTAGGGTGCGAGAAGCGGCGACGGAGTGCGCACAGGCTGAACGGTGAGGGCTCAGCCGCACGGGGGGTGCGTGGGGCTGGCCACTGGGTGTCAGTCTCTTGCAATAGAGACTCAACAGCCTCGAGTTGCACCCGGGGAGCTTTAGGTTGGATATTAGGAAAAATGTCCTCATGAAAGGGTTGGCAAGCACTGGAACAGGCTGTCCAGGGAAGGGGTTGAGTCGTCCCTGGAGGTATTTAAAAGATGTGGTGCTTAGGGACATGGTTTAGTGGTGGACTTGGCAGTGTTAGGTTAACGGTTCCACACGGTGATCTTAAATGTATTTCCCACACTAAACGATTCTGCGTTAAAACGAGGCTGGTCACTGGCCCCAAGGAGCACATGGGCCCGGCTATACGAGGGTGCAGCTGCCACACAGGAGGGCCAGATGCCTCCTCAGCTGCTCCTGGCATGGGTGAGCCCCTGCCACCAGCTGGTTCACTCCAGGAGGCTTAACAACACCCCAAGGGAAATCAGAACTGACTCCTACATGCACTCAGGCAAATCTACACCTGTGAACAGTATAGGCTTTAATTGCAGGGCACTCACAAGTACCCTGCTCCTTCCCCAGGTGATGGGTGTTAAAAATCACCCAGGAGATGGGAAGGGTTTGTGCTCCCTGTGCACTTGAGGCAGCACGTTGTGATTTCACTGTGGTGCCTGGTTTCAGCTTGCTTCAGGCCTGAGGTAGCTGGTAAGGACTGAGCTCCTTAGTGTGTATATATCCTGGAAGTAAAAACTGCTACCTTTGTTAGCTTGAGTCCTTATCACGAGGTGTACAACACTTATGACACAGATAATAACACAAAGAAATGTCTTGGTTTGCTTATTTAGCTTTTTTTTTGTCCAGAAATTTCCATCCTGCAGCTGTAAACTCCAAGAGGTCCAGAAAAAGTTTTAAAGAATGGAGAATAACAGCCAATTCCCACTCAGCTTAAATTCATCAGGGCTACACCCTTGATGGAAATGAAGGGCACCTAACAGTGAAGGGTGAAAGTCACCTCTGTTTTCCTTAGGAGCAGCCTGGCTGGTAGCAGCACCTCTGCCTCCTTTAGTCTCATGCTATGGCACATGGCAGCTTCTGCCACCCTAGGTCCTCCCACTTTTTTTTTTTTTTTTCACTCTTAGGTCCTCCCACGTTTTTTCTTTGCCTTTCCCCGTTGTCAGCTCCATTGCCTCAGTAGCTATTTTGGAGGGCTGTAACTGGCTTTTCACCTACATAATCTGAGCAGTGCATCATAGCTCTTTCTTGCAGAAAATGGCCCACTGGTTTAAGAGGGTTGTTTAAGCCCAGGCTGGAGGGGTATGGATTTAGAAATCATACCCTGCTTTACCTCAGGCTTGAATGCAATTGCTTTGCAATGAGGAAGCAGGAACAGTCCTCCTACGCTTTTCGTAGGTCTTCTAAAAGGAAATTCTTTCACATCTGACAGTGAAAGTATCTGGGAAGAACTCAGTAGACAGGCCCAGGGGGATGTGCCCACGTTTGGGTAAGGGCATAAATTGCGAGGCTGCAGGAATACTCTGTAGTGGACTTTATAGCAATGCTTATGCCTGAGTGCCAGCTGCCCCCCTCAGTTAACTGTAGTGTAGACATAACTTTAGACCTTGCTTCATTTCCTGCTTTGGTTTGACATTATATCTCAAGACAGTACAAAATGAAGAAGGAAAGCCAACTCACACACAATATTCACAAGAATGATGTAGTTACTGTGAGGCAACACCTGGACCAAAGATCTCTTGGTTTATAAAAATCAAAACAAACCAAGAAGGTAGCAGGGAAGTGTATAACAGTCAAGGAAAGCAGCTGAACAGTTTATGTTAGTAAAACAGCTTTGGCTAGGTTTGAAATTAATGCCGTACCTCTGAAAGGTGTCTAAAAGTATACTAAATGATGACACAACCTTCCACGATTGATTTAGTGCCCTTCTTCCAGTACTCTTGGTTCTGTGCTTTTTAGCCTCCAAATCAAAGCGTCCTTTAATGTAAATCCCCTCTGTGAACAAGACAGTTGTCCTGTGGAAGAGAAGGGGCAATTTACAAAGTACAACATCCCCCAAAAGAGTTGCTGTATGTATGCAAGTATTTGTGTATGTTGGCTCTGTTCTGAGGGCATTCACTAATATCGCCTTGAAGTAGGAAAGGGGGGAAAAATATTTGGTGTCATCCATCTTCACAAGATTTCTCTTTTTGAAGAGATTAGAAAATCTTCTCATGTGTAAGATGTGGTGGTACCTTCTTTTTCTTTCACTCACAACTCACGAGGAAATCCACGCTGGCTTGCTGTCTGATTTCCAGGATGGCAAATCAGTTTGACTTCTCTTTGCCTTGGGATCAGGGCAACGTTTTGTGAGGAACATGAAGTGTTGAGATGGTTGGCTCAAGTCTGGGCTGGACTCTGTTCAAAGCTTCTCTGTTCTTCAGAACACATTCCCAAGGATGTATCTATGCTGGCAATTCATTACGGTCCCTGCCTGCTTCATTACGGATCTCTCGTCCTTTGACTGTCTCCATTCACACAAACTACTTGGTTGTAGGGTGGATATCTGGAGCACCACTTGCAGGACAAACTCATGGCACACATGAAAGCTCACACTGTGGGCTCTGCTCCTTGGACCACACAATGGAAACAGTCCCTCCACACTCCAAGAGGGTTTCTCCGAGTCTCTGTTGCTCCAAGGAGCCCTTAGACTGTGGAAACTGCTTAGCAGTGTGTTACAAAAGTGGACAATTCCTTCCCTGTGCTGGTCCCTCATCCATGCAATGATCCTTTTGATGACATCAGTGTCTAAATTATTTTTAACATGTGAAACGGGTGCTTTTCCAAGCTGTATTTCAAACTATCAACTTATCATATATGACATTACTCTACTCCTTAGAGTCAATTAGATCACTGCTATAAATCCTTGTCTTGACTATTTATTTTCTATTGCTCTTGTTTTGCTTTTCAGGGCAATACTGCTAGTTTGGTACCACGATGGCTGCATATTATTGTCTCACATGTGATTAATAAATGTTATTTTTCACTGTCAGGGCTCTAGCCAGGCCGTTAAGCTCTCCCAAAACCACTTGCAAGGTCTTGAGAGCTCACTGCAGCTGAGCTTGTGTCTGGAAGCAATAGTGTTATCCATGTTTTTCCTAGATCCATTTTTCCACAGACCTCTGGAACAACCCCACAGGGTTAACCGCAAAGCTACTTGGAAGTAATTCGCTTCACAACATTCTATATGAGATCAAGTCTGAAAAGGCAAATCTACAAGTTGCTCAAAATCTTGGAAGATTCATGAGCCTTGTAAGTAATAGAAATATAAGTTTAAAACACACACAAGGTGTTTCATTCCCATTTCTTTATGATTAAGTGATTGCTCAGCTTTATCTGCTGCAAGCCAACTGTCAACTTACAGGAAGATTATGGAAGGCAGCTCAGAAAGATGTTGTCTCACTCAAACAACCCAGATGTCATCTATTTGCCAAAGTGGTAAAGCTGATCAGAATGATTTTGGTAGCACTCAGTTGTTGTATTCAGTTTATATTTAGCTGTTTTCAGGTTGTATTCAATACTTTATGGGTATCCAGTTTCACCTTTGTATCTGATATTAAAAGAGGGGAAAACCCCAGCAGCTCAGCCAGTGTATCCTTTCACTTGCACGCAGGAGGCAGAACTGATGCCTTGCAGCTGATAGACTGCAGAAGAACTCATTTTGAGTAATTCAGGGCACAAATCATGCATGGAAACCTTTTTCAGATGTGTACATGTTTCCTTTTATTCATCTTTAAAATACTATAACGAAAAAGACACTTGATGAAATTGCCTTTATACCATGACTAAATATGTGCACTTCTAGGAAAGGGAGATCCACATTCAGTCTCACTCTTTTCCTCATTTATTACAGTGGTCCTTAACTTTTTGGAAGGGATTAACCTATCCAGTTCCCCATTCTTTACTCCCACATTTACTTTGTTTACAGGTATCTCCAGCTTGTCGCATCCACAGGTCACCTCTGCATGCCTGACAATTTGTTCTAAGCAGGCATGGTAGCACTTCTGCTAAGGTTGCCAAATTGCACTTCTCTGCAATTCTTGCGTTGGGGATGGGCGCATCCCCTCCACATAGTGAATTTAAGCCACTCATACAGGCTTGCTATTTCTTATTTACCTTTCAGAACTGCCTAAACAGTAGCACACAACCTCCAGGAGGTCACAGACTGAGAAACACTCAGCCAGAGGGAAGATCGAGGAAGAAGTAGGGGGTAGCACTCCACCACGGGTGTCCAAAAGCCACTGGCAAAGACAAGAAAAGCTCAAAGGTGAGGCAATGGCAGAAAAAAAGGTTCCTGGAATTTCTAACCAACAGCAGTCTTCAAAAGTGCATGATATTCATGCATTGTTAGGGCTAAAAGAAGCAGGTGGCATTTTAATTTGGTTTGCTTTGCTTTTTAAAGCATTGCTTGATTGGTTCTCATGGTAAGTCAACCCCCATAGTTCCTGTCTGCCCAGACAGACCTCTGTAATGTGCCGTTAAAATGCTTAGGAAAGTAGTGACATCCATATGGATGTTACTAGTTAGTGAGGCTAGTGTAGCTTTTAGAAACATGCTTGAAATAACTGTTTGAATGGTAATTATCCTCTGGTTCTGAGAAAGGAATATTTAAGTGAATTGTTTAGGTTGTCTAAAGGATGCATGTGTCAATTCCTATCCCATCAGCTTTATTATATGTAAAAACTTGGTGGTGTTAAAACTGTTAATGCTTCTAAAAAGCTTTACATTTAAAACCTGCTAATTATTGCCAAACTGGCTGGTACAGGAGATTTCTGAGTAAATTTTTGTTGTTTCAGGAAACAGTACTGGTAACTCAGCTTATGGCACTGTGTCACCAGAGCCCCTAATGAATCAGTCCCAAGATTCACTAGGGAGATCGTGCTCTTTTGACAGCAGTGGCCATTTGTGGCTGTTAAAGAATTCAAAACACCTTGCAGGAAAATGATCATGCTGCTTCTTTTTTATTGTTGTTGATATTTCTGTAGATGTGCTTTCCAGCACTTCAGCAGTACATGGCAAATGATGTTAAGTGGGGAACATACTTAATTGCAGCATCAGTCTGCACTATAGATACCCAAACAGAAAACTCTTTCCAGGAAAGCTGCAGGAACAGGACTAATCCCTGCAAATGCAGAATGGTTTGTCAAATTCCATGCACTGAGTTGTAGATCCATACAATTATCTCTCTCCTCAACCTTCCCTAAAGCAAGGTCTATACTTCACAACCCTCATTTTAGAGACATTTTAGCTGCATTCAAATTATAGGTGAATAAACAAAACAGAGACCCCTCCAAATGCTAAATGGATCTCACTGGATGGCAAAAAAAGCTCATAAAACCATCTATTTGTCTTCTGGGTTTATGTGTACAGAAGATAAATGGTTGAGCATAATGTATTGTACTTCTGAGTTCATTAGCTTCTATTCAACCCAGGCAAGAAATCTCTCAAAGTTGTTACAAAATGATCAGACTTCTGTGCTGTCAGTTTGATCCCTGCAGGATGTGTCCATCTCAGAGAAAATACCCATTCAGGTACATTGGCTCCCTCAGCTGAGAGGTCAAGGATTGAATGGGTGATGGAGTCTTCAGTATCTACACATCTCTGAGGGTAAATCAGGGGGGGCAACACTAATGAAAATGCTGCTGCATATATCTTACTGCTGAATAAAAGTATCATTTTCAGATGTTGTCAGTCTCCAGCCTGACACAGTTATTAAATTCACATAATCTCTCTTTTAAAAGTTCATGTGTGAGTAGATTTTGAACTACATTGTACCTTGCAATGAAATTTCATTTTTTAGAACTGAAAAGCAGGCAGGTGGTTATGAATGTGTCTTAAGCTATTTCTCCAGCCTGAAATGTAAGTACTGTTTGAAAACATTTAGGGAAATAGAACATCTTAGTAGAAGCCACAGCAACTTTTCATGAATTTATTTTAGCTTGCATCAGTATTCTGAGCTACAAGGATTATAATTTAGTAGAGAGGCTCTCATTGGGAGATGGGATTGAAGGCGTCGAGGCAGCAGCCCTGTGAGTTGACAGGGATGCTAATATAGCCACGGCAGAAGTTTAGAGAGCAGATCAGAGCAGCTGGGTGGGCTGATAGAGAGGATCAGGGCAGCCCAGAGGAGCAGTAAGAGGATCCAAATAAGTGGATTAGTAGCATACTAAAGCACACATTACTTTTAGTTTTCAAACTCCCATTGATTTTAGTGCAAGTGCATTTACTAATGTGTGGCAGGAGGAATGGAAGAGGATCAAGGCAGAATCAAGACACAGAGAGCAGTTCCCTGTGGCAAGCTGGAAACGGCGAGAAGGCTGGGCTGGGGAGACACAGCAGAATGTCCCCACATCAGTCTCAGTCAGGACTTAAAGGAGGATGGCTGTTGTCTGGGCTTCTTCATCCCGCAGCCTCAAGGAGCTGTCTAACGTTGCTAAATGCTATTGTTCCTGCAGCTGATTCTGCATTCATCTTCCCTCCGTAGCTCCAGTGATTGACTGTTTACTTTGCTGCACTCTTACATCTGCCTTCAGCTGCTGTGACTGAAGCCAACTGACACAAAAATGTAGGTATGATTAGTAGCATAACCGTCTTTGAACTCTTCCGGCTGGGACCCTGAGCTGAGCTTGCTGCAATTTGTGCCTGTAGCGTTCATCAGAAACGGGACCGCTTACCCTAGCTGTGCTTGGGCTCCCATGATTAACATCGACTCCAGAACTACCCAAAACTCAAGCAGGCCCTTTCCTAGAATGCAAGCCTGGTTTTACACTTCATCCCTTTAGATAGAGGTGCTAGCAATGCAAAGACACATCCAGACTAAGATTTCTAAGCACTATTACTCTTCATATAGCACAAACCCCGAAGTTCTAGGCAAAATAACAAGCCCTGCTCACATTGACCTCAGTTCCCTTGAAGCACCTTTGGTCGTAAGTGGGAGTCGGGGCAAAATTTGTGTGCTCACAATTTCTCCATGTTGCAGAAAAGCACAGGACGTGCACGCACGTGGGCAGACTTTTTTACTCTTCCACATTAGCTTTCATAAAAGCATTGTTGAGGCCTTTTCTTCCAACCACATCAGTTGCTTAGACACCTCAGTCTCCGCACCTACTCCTAGCAGAATTCAAATCTGAAAACTGTTTTGTCCTAGGAAAGAGTTAATATCTTAATATCCAGTTATCCTACGAGTATTTGATCAGAGTGGAGGACCATCAAACTTTGACTCTTAAGACTATGCTGCCCTTCCTTTTAGTCTTAGTCTAAGCTACACATAAAATGACAGAGGGGAAAAGCCCAGCCTTACAGTCAAAATGGGGTTTGCATTCTGATACAGAAATATACAGAGGGTTTGTAACTGCACACACAAAGAACACTTTGTACATAGATTCAGTTATATTCTTTATTGTTGAAACAGTTCTGGAATGTTTTGGTCTTCCTGAGCTGGCAAACAGATAAAAACATTGGTCCGTCCCGTAGTTTTTTTCTTTTAAATTTATATGAGGAAGATTAACAAGCAGCAGAATGGACAAGAAGCCATTTCAAAATAGTGTCCTGAAGGAAAAAAGAGACTAAGGATAGAATGTAACATGTCAAGTACTGTGACTAAAACGATACAGGAAGAACTTAAGGTGGAATCAGGAAAGTTAAACTGCACTCCTATGCACTCGGACTTCTTCAGGACATGCAGAAACCTACTTCTGTAATGACCTGGTCTTCAGATATGCCAACATGAAAGCCTCCTGGAAGGGAAGGTTTGTAGTAAGACAGCACAGCATCAACGTGACCTATTATCAAGTTGGGAGCTGAGAAAAAGCACTGCCCACATATTTTGTATGACCATAAAGATATCACTGGAAGGGAAAAATGCTACCACAGTTTAGAAAATTCTCAATGATATTCATTGCACATAACTAACAAAAATAGCTAACTTATTAACCTGTTACCTGTGCAGCTCTTGATCTTCAATTTATCTCTTCGCCCTTCTCCTGTTTCCTAATACCACACTGAACCTCTTCAGGCTCCAAGACGAGTAACAATCATGGCGCTATTAATATGACAATCAGCAGCCTCTCCCTACTTCAACCGGCCCCACGTGGATGCCTTGACATTAGACTTAAGGCCTCAGATCAAATCATTGAGTTTGTGAGACTTTTTCTGGTATAATTTTTCTGACTGAAAAGCTGAAGGAGCTCTAGGATTCTCTAGTCTTTTTTGTCCTACACCATCCTACTTTCTGAATAATAATCAAAATATTGTAATTAACTGGACACACCTGTGAGCCTGGAAGCAAAGAAAAAGTCTGAGACATCCTGATGTGAAGAGCACTGCTCCTGTTAATACTGAAGAATTACTAGATTAATTATATTTAATTGGTTAGCTCAGGATTTAGCATTTGAGTTGAAAAAAAAAAAAAAAAGCATTTTACGCACCCGAAAACTGTTGGCCAAATTAATATCAGTTAGAATGGGGAGGGGATATTTTGAAAGTAACTTGCAGCATAATAAAATGTTAACTTGGAAATGGGAATAATCACACTGGCTTGGGATACATTACAAGATAAAACCTTATTTTGTTGGCTAATTTAATGGCATTTTGAAAAACACATTACTCAATTAATGGTTTGATTGAGGAAATAACTTTGCAACTATTCATGAATATATACAAAATACTCTGAATTTGCCGTATTTTTACCAGAAAAAAAAGGGAACTATGGGTTTTTAATATGTCACGATAACAATGTGATACTGAGACATCAACTGAAATGCATGAAATTAAAAGCTGACTGCCCCTCGGAGCCAGTGCACTTTGTCCCGAGTCATTTGGCTGCCACAGCGATGCAGCCGGTGACTATGGAGGGTGACACAAGGCAGCCATTCTAATGGAATAAAGACGACTTTCATCTCCGGGTTTCTCCAGCTAGAATAATGTGATGGTGGCCTGTGACAAATGAGCAGATAGTCTGAGTCCAGTTGTAGGATACTCACCCCAAAATGCCCCACAACAGGCTCGCAACTTACTGTACATGGGAGCCTCTGAGTTCTTGAAGTAGTTTTTTCTAAGTCACGGCTGAGAAACATTAGCAGTACAGGACGGAAACCTTGGCTTTCAGCTACCGGATCGTCCTACGTGTTGTGTGGATAGCTAGAAGACTTTGACCTAAAGTCACCTTGTCCTAGTTTCTAATTCACTTTTATGCAGATGAGATGACAGGATCGGGGCCTATGTATCCAAACTGGGTAACACATTCATAAATGAAAATCGCAAGATTTACTCATCTGAGTAACCATAATTAAGTTTGCTTGCAGGACCAGGCTTATTCTGCACATAGAAAAGAATGAATCTCTTTAATTCACAAGAAGCAAAATGAGAAATACTAATGAAAAAGGGGATGTGCTAGCTCTTGTGAAATGTTACTCGAAACTGCAGTGTGCAGCGTTCAGATTGAAATATCGTTTCAAATCATGAGCGTCCCTTTGAGCAAAAAAATCCAACTCAGAGAAGGAGAAAGAGAGCAGCTGATAAAACACTGCCATCACTTTTTCATAAATTATACCCCAAAATGTTTCACAAAATTGAGTAACAGAGGAAAACTGAAAAGACCTTTTTCTTTTTGTAGCACATTCCTTTGGCAAATGCAGGATAAAGCCTATCATGTGAGTTGAACAGTAAATGAAGGCCTTATGCTTAATAAAAATTCTCCTATTGTCCCAGGAAGGATGAGAGTCAAACACAACAGTTTCAGCAATGCTCTAAGTCTTGTAAATAAAGTTAGCAGACAGGAATCAGCAGACTGTTTGGGGAGAAAAAAAAAAAAAAAAAAAAGAGAAAATACTCTTTTTGTATGCAAAATTTAGGCCCACTGCTTCTGCATTTCAGACCTGACTACACTGCACTGTACCAGAGATTAATTGGACCCACACAATTTAGCAAACAGCATATGACATCCATGTACCTTTGCTGCTTCAGCATCCTCCCAAAAATATATAATGCAGGATTTTAAATAGTACATTAGCCCAGTTTCCTTTCACAAAGTCTTACAGCAAAGTTTAGGAAAATTCCAAAAGTAGCATATTGATTGCCTCTGGGATTTTCCACTTAGCAGTTTAATAGAAAATTACACCCTTACCCAATCTGTGAGGTTTCCATAACCTCCCTCATGAATTTAATTTTCCAGAGTCTAATAAATTTTACCATTAGGCATATTTTCTGATATTGCTTCACCATTAAGCCTGTTTCCCAATTTTGCTTTTTGGAACCAGGTATGCTGTCTGTGTGGCGTTTGGACGGCACCTTGCACAAGAGAACCCAGATCTGACTGTGACTATGCACACAGGATACTAATTGCTATTGTTAATATTCAGTTTGCTTTCACTAATTTTTTGTCATTATTCCAAGCGATAGGGTCGGTCAGTATTACTGGAACCAATGGGATTCTCCTGGGTACTCCGACGAGACCAAGGGAAGATCTGCATTTGCATCTGTTCGAGTAGGCGTAGGCAAGTATCACATACTCTTCTCCTTGTCATAACACAGCCTGACTACACGTAAAACACAAGATGATGATCGGGAGCTGTGTTTTTAGTTATCGGTAGTCATAACTGTAAAAGCCTGGGTCCTTCCTCTACAGGCAACAGGCAAAAGCACTCTTGACTGTAAAAAAAAAACAAAACAAAAACGCTACACCGGAGACGGATTTAGCACAAGTAGTGAACTGGAAGTATGGATGAAGGCGTCAAGCGGTGAATAAATCAAAGCAGCGATTTCAGCTGTGCTTGGGCCGTCCATGTGGCTACAGTGACCTGCTGGTGACCACCGGAGAGCCGCCAGACGTGCTAAATCTGACTTCTCCGGAGGACCCAGACTCTTCCTCTCACTAGAGCAATCCACGTTTAACTAACGTGGGCGAAGCTCGGCATCCCCGGGCCTGGCCGGCGGTTCAGCACGCTCCTCCAGGCCTCGGTCCGCCACGCAAGCGGGCACACCGATGCCATAATTGCTGTAAAACAGGGCAACGAGCAGCTCTTAGCGTCAGCCCAACACCCTTTCTGGCTTGTGCCTACTTCCCGCCCCCGGCGGCCCCACCACCGCCAAGCTGAGCCCCATCCCCGCCGGACCTCGGCCCGGGAAGGCGTCCGGTCCCGCTCAAGGCGAGGAGTTCCCCCCTCAGCCCCTCAGGGGACCCACCG
>NW_020799092.1:75836745-75899213 GCF_003259725.1 Athene cunicularia
CTTTTTTTTTTTTTTTTTCTTTTAACCCCCCTTTCCTCTTTCTGCCCCACAATTATGTTTGCGTGTGTGTTACGTCTTGTTGCAACAACAAACACGCACACACCCCAAACACCCCAGAAAGGTGGACGTGTTTTTTTTTTCCAGGCAGATCCTGCACAAAATAAAGTTGGATCGTGTTTCGTGGTAAATCCTGCTTGGGGGGAAAGAAAAGGTAAAATCAGGAAGGGAGCAAAACATAATGACACTTGAGCAGTAACGGACCTTCTTAGTATTCAACTCCTGTGGATTTATTGTGTTTTGGGTGGGTTTTTTCCTCCCCTTGACTGCGTACATCCGCGTGTTTCAAAGAAAAGCCGAATAGAGGTTGCTTTATTAAAAATCCACACAGCTAATTAATTGTACGTGGGCAGGGGAGAGCCGCTGGCGTGTAACTCGTTCGTTCGGGGTGTGTTTGCCTTTGGAAAAGAGAATGTTTTAAAAGAGATTGTGAGCGGAAATATTTGGATTCATGTCAGGGAAGAAGCAGAGCTCTGTGTTTCAGTCTTGCTGGGGTTTTTTGGAATAATAATAAAAAGCTACATGTGCTGGTAGCATTTTAACAGGTGGACTTCTCAGCCCTAGGGATTTATTTTGGTTGGGGCTTTATCCCTTCTCCAGCTGATGAGATCTTTTTGCCCTGATGGATTTGACTTGAGATCTTTTTTTCCTTTTGTGTTTCCAAGTATTGGATGGGAATATCTCCATGAAACGCCGTGTGTGTCCTGCATGCCAAGTTCAAGGCAGGTGACTGCTTGGGTGTAATGTCACACTTGGGAAAAGGGGGACATACACACGAGTGTCAAGACTTGTGGTCTGAAGAGCGATTTCTTTGCAGATGCTCTGCAAAATCGCGTTTGATGTGAAGAAATTTAGAGGTGAAAATAAACACACTTAGTAGGAATAGTAAATAATGACTGCTGTGTCGTGGTAGGGAGGTCTGGAGCATCGCACATACTCCCTGTTAAAAACTAGAGGGGCAGTGACCTGTCAGACTTGTCTGAAACGTATTAGAGGTCTGTATGCATTAGCAAACCTATCGAGGGTTTAATTTCTACGAGAACAGGTTTGGTTTGTGGGGTTTTGATATCGAATATGCTTCCAACTCCGAGGCAGTTAGTGCAGGACTGGGCTGGAGTCTGGAGCAGGGAGGGGGGGTGGTGGTGTGTGTGTGTGTGTGTGAAAGTGAAACCTGTGGAAAAGCAAAACTGGAATTGAAGACATGGTTTTACTTCTGTCCTAATGGAGCTGTAACGGAATATGTGTGCTATCAGAAATAGATGACTATTTTGCTAACTCTCAGTTGCCACTCATTACAGGCTTAGAGGTGCCTCACTGTAGAAGACAATCTATTTAACCTTGTTTTAATAGGTAAATTCAGTTATGATGTACATTATTAGTAATTCTTATTTTATCTGGGGTCTCTTTTTGGATGTGGAAAGTCAAATAGAAAGCTACACTAAAACCAAAATTATATCTCAGTACTTTGAGAATGGAGGAGATCACGATTTGCATGTGAGTCTGCACTTGCATACTCTTTTTCTATCACAGTTGATTAGAAAGATAATTATGTATAAATAGTTGTCTCTTGTAATTGGCCTTTGCCTCTTGCAGGAGTCATTCTCTAATGTCACAGTTTAGTGTTTACTGTTGTGAAATTGATATGGATTTCACAGCGCCTGGACTGTGACATCCAAGGCAGAAGGAGGAAACCAAAGAGAAAAGGGTATGCTGTGTCAATTTGTTGGTAACACACCATCTGTTAATGATGTGAGCCTGTACAGTACTTATTCTGTCCCCAAAAAAAACTTCAGAGCACCTGATTATGAAGAAGATCACTAATGACCAGATTGAGAGGAAATCTACTCCTGCACTAAAATGCATCTGCCTCTGGGGGTGAAATGTGGTGACTTTAAAGGCAGCAGCTGTAAATCAGAAGAATATTGTGACCAGCTGGATGGTTGGAGGGAAGTGCTAGAGAAGAAACCATGTGTAATGTATATATGCAAGGACCATGAGTCTAAGTCATTAATTCCTAGTTTTCACATACTCACTCCCAGCAGATCTTGGGACACCCTTGAGAGTGTGAAAATGCTGTGTGGTGGGTTGACCTTGGCTGGCCACCAGGTGCCCACCAAGCGGCTCCATCAGATCCTCTCCTCAACAGGACAGATAATGGCTGTGGAAGGCAGTCATCTTAAATCCCATAGTTTTAGCCATATGAAAGGAACCTTTACTTCCTCAATGTCATATCTCAAACTTCACCTTTACCCGCTTCACTCACTGGGTGTGCTCTGTAGGCAGAGGAACCCTTTGTGTAGCACCTCGTCACTGAGCTCTCCAACTCCCTGTTCTGTTGTTGGTTTTTGGGTTTTGTTTTTTTTTTTTTCCCCCTCTCCATTTTCTTTCCAGGCCCTTTCTTCTTGCATTGCTGTGTTAGGCTTGATTCTAGTTCACTTATTGGGTTGTTCCTCCTCTTGTGCCCTTAAGACAATCATGCTGTACAAATAAACAGCACATAACAAAAAAAGTTTGGCTTCCAGGAGACCTTTCCACTCCTGTAGCTGTTTTGTCAGAGGTGCAGGTGTGCTGCTTGTACCACCCTCTGTTTCTATTTTGCTTTTTAAGTGAATCCCCCTAAGTGCTCTTCCATTAGTTAATCTGGGTTTTTTGTGAGGCAGGTAAACAGAAAAACCAGTTTACAGAGGGAGTAGCTGGGAGTGTTGGGAACTGGGAGGGCATTAAAGGAGTTAGGTGGGAGGGTGACTGTTTCAAGACACTGGATATATTGTTCAGTCTTGAGCGATTTGCCGAAGGACAAAGTGTGTGCCAGTAGCAGAGTCAGAAATAGCATCCAGGAGAGCTGCCTTTAGACATTATTTTTTACTTGAACTTGCTATTCCCTTTGCACACACATGTAAACAAAACTCTGGTTTTACTGAACACCTGCCTGAGATTATAGCAGAGACCTTCACAGCAAAATATTAATTTCTTTGAAATAGAAATTCTCTGGTGATTTATTTTTTTTTCCCCCCTAAATCCTGAAACGTATCTGAATACAAGATACTAATGTTTATTCTTAGGGTCACCACAGATATTAGTTTCTGTAGGTGAGTATCCTAAGGTGTCCCTGATCCTCCTTCCTTCAGAATTCAGAGGCCAGTGACACCAATATGAGTCAGGATAGCTGAACGATGCAGCCCTAATGTACATTGCTGATTTTTCTGATTGAGGTGAAGTTTGAAAGTTTCCCTTGGTCTCTGGGAAGGTAAAGATTTCATTATAAATCTGCTTTCCATCTGTAAAGCTAGAAGCCAGATAATTGGCATCTGGTGGGATAATTTGCTGTGAAAATGAACACAGTAATTTAGGGCAGGCGTAGCTATTCCCTAAAATCTGTGAAATATTTGAGCTGAGTCTCTCCAGTGTGAGCGAAGTTTTTTTAGGAGGTGCTGATACAGAGCACATTTTCTGTGGTTAATTTGATGTACGTGAAATAAACTGCAGATATATTGATAAATTATGTAGTAAAACTGTAGCAATGTGTTCAGTGTTCATTTTTTCCAGATCACTTGAGTTCTAATTTTTTTTATCGTTTTTCATTCCAGATTACCATCATGAGATATATAAGATCTCTGACTACAGCAATGATGTTAATGGGGAGACCAAAGAAACACAACCAGTTTTTTTAGGTATGTGCTTGTGTTGATTAATTTCCGAGCAACATAGCGTGGCCATTTGCAATTAGGGAGGGAAAAAATCTCTGCAAGCACAGGAAGCGCCTGCCATTGTTTAATATGACGTTCTTTTCAAGACCCTTTTATTCTACGAATTGCCAATATATCCTTTATTAACACTGCTAAAAGTTGTAATTTCAGACATAAATGTTTATTAGTGTCTACACACAGTGCTAATTATCACTCACTCAGAGAGCCAGATGCTGACTCTGCAGTTTTGCAGCTCTGTGCTCACCCCATTTACATTGCATATTCGCTGGCATGCTTCACTGGCAATAGTTTGTGTAATTGGGGTATTACATCTTTGACATCTGGATAACAGAAATTCAATTTCCAGGAAGCTGCTATTTGTTTGGTTTTGCTTCTGCCTTGGGTGGGATAGAGGATTAATGTGCTGTCTTAATGTAATGTCCTTTCACCTCTGTAGCTTGCCTGCTAATCCTGCCATGGCAAAATTAAATTAAATCAACAGTTAAAAATGTGTAAAGAAAACAGAGAAGTAATATAGAGTCTGCAGCATGATATATACTACAGCATGGTAGGACTGGTTAGCAGTGAACCTTTATCTTCCTGCCTGTGTGCTTTTTGTCCCGTGTAACTCCTCAGGTACAGAGTGCTTCTTCCTTTCCTGCTTCCAGCCCCCTCCTGTCGCATCTATGACCTCATCTGGGTGGGTAAAGCACATATTGGCAAAAATCTGGCGGACCAAATTCAGAGGAGTTAGGGCTAGATTTTTGAGCTACCATCGTGACTCTTGCTGTATAAAGTAAGCTCTTGGACACCTTGCTCAGGCTTTGGAGAAAGCAGGTGCCTTTGCAGTGAGAAATTCGGGAGTGTCTGCCTCTCCCTAACAGCACCAGGAGCCTAAACATTTTTGTAGGATGGTTCAAGGTTTCTGTAGTCTGAGCATGAGCCCTGGAGCCAGCAAGAAGCATTGGTCCCGAGTGTGTGAATCAGCACCTGAAGCAATCCGCATGCAGAATGCCTTTGCCTCCTTAATTCACAGTGCCACATCCTATTTTAGAGATCAGCACCAAATGGGAGAGAACAGGGGGATGTCTTGGGCAGTGTGGAATCTTATGATGGTTGGAATATTTACACAGGGTGAGAGCTGTGTGAAGTTCCCTTCTCAGCTTCTTACCGTTAGGATTTTGAGCAAGTATTTCTTCCCTACACGCATTTCCAGGGAGAAGCGAACATGACTGCTGTACTTTATGTTTGGATTTCGTGTTCTGTAAGCACTTTTGGTGGAGTCTGATAAACCTGATGGAGTGGCCTCCATCAGAGGTTTATTTTGAATGCTTTCTTTTCCAACCCTAAATCATGATAAAGCTTGACAGGGGTTCTGCACCTACTTGCTTAAGCCAAGATACTTCTAAGGATGTGCAGGAGGCTGTGCTTTGACATCTGTGCCATGAGTCCAGTTGATCGTGATTTTTTGGTTTGGCTGTGTTGTCTTTGGGTTTGGTGTGGGGTTCTTTTTGAGTATGCCTAGCTTTTCATTGTGACTGAATGTGCTCTAGTATTTATGTGCCTAAAGTTCACCTGTTTCAAGAGCTGGTCAGAATTTAACCTTTCAGAGTGTGAATCCTATCAAGGATCTTCCTGATCAGGTACTGAATCAGCCCACCTTCAGTTGCAATGAAAAGAAAATGGTGCTATTTCCTGATGATGTCCTGAGCATCCAACTTTCGTATTTCCTCAAAACATCTTGTTTTTTGACATGACTGAATGACAGATAACCATACAAGGTTGTAGACTAGGCTTTGTTTTTTTTCCTTTAGGTTTGAGTTCAATTCAGTAAGTTACTCAGAGCTCATATAACCTTGTCCACTTTATTTTGGGTACGTTACTTTGGTGTCCACTTCTATCCAGATTCCTAGTGATAAAGGCACTGATCTGAGATATAGGGAAAGCAGTGTCAGGGACTAAAATAGGCTGAAAGCACTTGAAATCTGAGCTCCCACCTTTGGACAGGGATCTGGGATGAGTGACACTTGGCATTTCAGCTTTCCTTTAAAAGATTTCACGTTGCATGGAGTAGTTTTTCATTGTGCTTCACAGATGGTGGGATCACAATGCTTTCTCCAGCTCAGTGTCCTATCCACTGATAAGGAGCTTCAGGGTATAATCTCTGCTCCACTTGATTTCACTTTTTATGCCAGAATTCATCCTAGAAGGATGTTCAGTCCAACATGTTGGTTTACAGTCAAGTTTGTTTTCCGGTTTAGGTTTGTTCTTCAGTTTACCTGGTCGGTGGGATCAGCTGGAAACATCAATGTGATGCAGCCTTTAGTATGTGAATGGATGCTAAGATACATCATTGAAACTATTACCTTTAGAAAATGAGAAGCGTTAATGCCAGTATATAAACGAGTGAAGCTTTATCAGGAATGGGATGTGCATATGTTTTGGTTGCAGAGTTGAGAATGATGACCTCAACCTGAAGAGATGGGGGGAGCTTCTAGGATAAATGAGTAAACTGGAAAAATCCAGTTGGTTTAACATGCAGATAAATTAAGGATCAAATGTCAGGAAAGACCTGTTGTACCTAGAGGGTCTTTTTTGCACCCGCACAGATGGGCAAAACATGGCTTTGTGTAAATGTAGGCTGAAAATTGAAGGAAGCTTCAGTGCAATTAGAGGAACATGGTACTGGACGTGACCTCTGGTTGCAATGGTGTAAAGTCCAGCTGCTTTTTTTAATGGAGCTTGGTAAGCTGGGGAAGTTTGCTCATGTGATTGTGGTGTTGGAGCAGAAGATGAGGTAGATTGTCCTCTCCAATCCTTTGTTCTGGTAAGATGATAAACAAGCAGTCACACCTTTCTAGGTGAAGGACATACTAAACACAGCCTTTACAAAATTTGGGGCAGGGGGAAATGTCACTACTGTATTTTTGCAGATGAGGACTGTCATCTGTTTTGTTTTGAAAGGAAGGGCTTAGTTATCTGATACCAGGAGAGACTGCTCGACCTGAAAATGAGGAGGCAGCCCAGAGTGAAGTGCTTAAACCTTGGGTATGGATAAGATTTAAGACAGACCTGACTTCAGCTTTTACCAGTTATCAGCATAAACCTTCTGTTGCAGGGCTGCTAGCCCAGACTTGGAAATACAAGCCCATGAGGGGACTGTACACCCATGTGTTGTGAACAATGTTGGTTAAACCTAGCTTGTCTATGCAAAAAATATTTTTCAGACACCACATTGGGGTTTTTTCAATCTTAATATTTTATCATCATCACAAAAAAGCGGAAATATAATATACCTCCAGACTGAGTGTTTTTACAGTGCTTTCAACTTGAAATCCAGGCTCTATGTTTGAAAGGTTAATGTAGAAAACTAATTATATTATCCTGGTAATCAAATGTGTGATGAGACATTTGTCTGTGTAATTAACAGTGAAGAACTTTTATAGTTTCATAAAATCGAATGCTATGCACAGTGTGCTTGGAGCATTTGTTTTGAAGAGATGTCCAAAACAGAGATGTTTATGACTGATATAAAGTGGAACTGAAATGTACTGTAATGCAGGTGTCTGTGCATTTTACAGCATTTCGCATTGTTGAAATGGAAGGCAGCAGATTAATAACTTCACTATGTCATGGTAAAAATAAATAATGTGTTCTTGGAGCAGGGGAGCGATGAATAAGTTACTCACTAATTTCAAGAATTTATTCTGTCCCAGAAATAATATCCTTTGCAATTTATTCACAGAGAAAAAGTTGACTTTACACAAGTCTGTGAAGTTACTTGTTACTTTTAATAGAACTGTATTCCAGGTCTGATTGTTGCAATAGTAGATTCTGTAATTAAGACAGCATAAAAGGTTGGGGTTTTTTTTATGTATCTTTGTTATCGGTGATCTAACTGTAAAGCATTTGCCTTTGGGGCTGAAGCATGATTTTGACCTGGGATATTTCCAAGAACTGGGGGAGGTTGTTGCATATCTATTATTTTTCTTAATTATATAGCTCCATTAATAGATACATTTATTGAACAGTTGCTCACATGTCCTTTCCTGAGCAATTTAGCTGTTGCAGTGTGGCATGAACAGTGTGTAACACATCACTTCTGTATCTGCTCCTGTTGAGTGTTTTGAAACTGTTTCATCAAGCTCTTCAAAAGAGTTATTTTGTGCTGGTGGTGGCCAGGCCACCTAGGCTGATCCAGCTTCCAGAGGAAAAAAAAACCCAAATCCTGAATGGTCCCAGGATCTGATCCTGGTTTTGATTCTGCAAATCGCTTTGCTTACATTAGTATTTGTGATGCTTATTAACTTTCTGTGTCTCGCTGTAGGCAGTGCTGTCTGTCAACCCGTTTGCCTCCACGCTTTATTTGAGAGTAGGGGGTCTAATTTGAGGGTGATCCAGTTTTCCTGCAGGTATAATCTTAGTGCACTGTATGATGATATGAAGATGGGTAAGTGCATTTAAATGGCATTTTAGAGCACTGCTAAGATGCCTCAACTAAGACAGCTTAAATGTTCCTATATGTTAGCTTAGGGTAATCAAAGTCCCCAGCTCATAACTCATGTTGCTTGTGTGACCCTCTGACATTGTTCGTGACCACTGCTCTCCCTGCTGACTTGGGGTTTAGGTTTTTAATTTGCAAAGCGTGTTGTTGCCTGTGTTACTTGTTCAATATAGGTTCTTATATGCCAGCAAAGACTGGGGATCACTTATTTGAGAAATCCATGCTTACCCCATCAATTTAGCTACACAGATGCCCAATTCAAATTACCCACAGAGCAGTCACAACAACTTTCCATGTGATTTGGGAAATCTTTGATCCAATAAGGAATCTTGCACATAGCTTCTCTATTTTCCCCATGCTGACCTTCACAATTTTCTATTTCAGGGCCACTTGTGGTGCAAGATGGCAGTGGTAAAAATATCTTGAGTTTTGAAAGTTATGGTTTGATGTGGGAATAGTTTTTACTGAGAAGGGCTGGCTAGCTCCCTTCTGGGGTAACTGTCTTTGAAGGAAATACATGAATATCATGTAACATTCAGAAAGGTGTTTTGGTGAGTTCAGCCTGGCTGTGCAGCAGAGACGTGTGCCCTGCATGCACGTGCCTCCTGATTCCTTGAGCTGCTCTGAATTAGCCCTTACAAAATCTTCAAACACGGCAGCTGAGTTTTGCTGGCCTTCTTCCAGGAAGGTCAGCATTCAAGTGGTGTCTAGTAAACTGGCATTTAATATGTCTGATTATATAACCCGTTGCATTTTTTTTTTTTAATTGAACTTTCAAGCCATACACAGTGTCTTCCACCTTCTCTTACCTCTGAAGCCTTGTTTCCTTACAAACCAGGCTAATGTTGTCAGCTCACATGTGCTTGACTGGCTGGCTGTCGCTGCCATTCCTACAGTCCCAATAGCTTTGGAACTCGCCCACCAGTTTCAGCCTAGTTTGACACAAAGGTGGAAATTTGTGAGATTCACAATTACCTTCAGCAGGCAGCCTGATAGAGCAAAAAGTCCTATTTGTACAGCCAAGAAAGGAAAAGTTCCTGTAGGAGTTTCATCTGCTAAAAGACAACACAACATAAAACTAGACACTAAATTGTAGAAAATCAAAGTGCTGAAAAGGTCAACTACTCATTTATATTTCCCAAAACATGAGAAGCATAAATGTTAAAAATAAATTAATTGCACCATATTGGTCCAAGAGGTTATGGTTATTTGTTTATGTAAGTCAAAGGAAAAGAACATCAAATACAGATAGTTGTCCAACCTTAATTCTATTCAGTCATTTATACACTTTAAAACACACACTCATTGCAAATGTGGCTACCATTTCTCTAATACTGGATCAAGATTGGTATTTTAACATATAGGTATGGTTACATATAATTTTATAATTCTTCACAGTACTATGCTAATATTTGACAAATTATTCAGGAAAAATATAATAACTTGTTTGTAGGCAGTGTGCTATATTAATAAGCATAATAGTGAAAGAATGATCAGGCATATAGGGACAAACAATGGAATTAGTGAGTTATCAATATTTTGTTAACTAGAATTGTTTATAGATCTGTTGCTTCAGATAGGTGCACACAGCATGTGGATGCTACTTCATCTGAGAACAGTTCTGGCTTACATTTTTGCATTTAATTTTTAACATTTTTACAACTTTCAAAGCAGGAACTTTTTATGCTACATACACTTTCAGTAAGGAAAGAAATTGAAATTAATTTGGGGAAAATTACTTTTTATGACTGTTTAATATGTAGTATTTATAAAAGGGCTTTGTCTTGTTTTTTTTTGATGTGGCTTTTTTTTTAATAAGATTACAATCAGGCCACGTGGGAAAAAAATAGCTTGTATATAATGGGCCATCACAGAAACAACTATAATGGTAATTTTAAAAGATTGTCAATATGTTTTTGTTATTAATATCATCTTTACATATAAGTTCCTAAATAAGGCTGTATTTTGTCATGCTTATCTGTTTTGAGTAGTATTTTGTAAGTATTTTAGTGTTTTGCAAGTAACTTCATTGGTTTCAGATAAAACCAAAGGGATTACATGGGGGACATGGGAAATCCAAACTGCAAAACCTCTAGCCTGCCAATTGGAGGCATCGTCATCTCTTTGGGAGTGGTGAGAACCCATGGGATATGTACAGGGAGAGGCTGAAATATGTATGCACCACTCCTCTTAGGCCTCAACATCTATGTCAGGAGGCTTTTCACAGATAGGTGATGTAGATTTTTAAGTAATAAACTGATCTAACTGATCTTTTTTTTTTTTTTCTTTTTTTCTTTTTGTGCTTGATTAGGGTGGCTCTTCTGTAGGACATAGTAGCTGGAGCTGTTTGGTTTTCTCTGTGCCCCATCTTCCTTCTCTTTCTCCCCCCCCCCTTTTTAAATTACTTATCTGTGAAAATCAGAAGTGGAATAGCTGATAACAAAATTCTATCATTGGGCTCCAGAGCTAATAGCCAAATGAGATAACCAGGGAGCAAGAAGTTAAATCTGGTAGTGTACCTGTGCCTGCATGCAGATCCAGACAGTGTAACATCAGCTACTCTCCACTTATGTCGGGAAGGATGGTGCTGTAGCTGGCCAGCTACAAATTAAAAGCTGTAAAAAGTCATTACTGGAAGAGGGGGCATGAAACTTGCACTTAAGACTAAGTCAAGCTTGTAGCCTGTATGTTTTTAATGCCCTTCCTTACAAAACAGAAGACATATTTAAAAAACAAAACACCCCCCCAAAAAGCACACCAAACAACGGAAACAGAGAAATCAATAAAAATAACAACAAAAAAAACCCAACCTGACAAAGAAGTTCACAGAGAGGGAATCTCCCTGTTTTAAGTAGGAAGCTACCTAAACGCAAAGTCAGGCTTACATAGGATGCAAGTTCAGGGTTTGTTGTAGCATAAATGTAGGGGTTTTCTTGTTTTGACGTGAGTATATTCATGTCCCTGTATAGGCAGGCTTCTATATGAAGGAACAAGAATCAAGGCTAGAATCAAGGATGAATAAGCTCAATTAACATTAATATTTTATGTATTTCGGTAAGGGAAATTTAATCTTTCCAACAGTGTCACCTGACCAGCCACATAGCACACAGTCACTACACCCGACAGGACAAGGTGGGTGGGAAGCTTTTTTGATATTCAGCTATATTTTGCTATTGAATAAAAATCTGATTCACCAGTGTAAAACTCTGAGAGCTTGGTGTACTGCTAAATGGTACAATGGTAAAGGACAGCTTCACGCTCCGGTGTAGTGGGAGTGTTTGGAGCTTGAATATGGGCAGATACAGTCTTCAGTGTACAGGTCTGAGTATCTCAATAATGAGAGTCTGGTGGTGTTTTGCAGCCTCTTGAGGTTGGGAACTGCAAACAGTCAACCCCTGGTTGGGGCCAAAAAGTGCCATTTTAAAGGAATCGGTGCTGCAATTTGTTAATTAAATCACACCCACACACATAAATCCACAGTCAAACCAGCAAAATAAATACAGTGCAGAATTTCTTGCAAAGGGTTTTTCTCACCACTTTAGCTGGAGTGGAAGCGGTGCTAGAATATCACTGTATGGGGCTGACAAATATTTTTCTAAGTTTGGACTAGAAGCTTTCTTGCAAACCACCCACTCTCCTTGCTGGATCAGGGTGGGCTGGAGCCAACTGGCACCAGCCCAGGCAACTGGTGCACCAGGTCAAGCAGGAGATGGCTCTGATTCAGCATGGAATGGATCATACAGCTCATCTCCCCTTCTGCTTACTTGCCTCCTAGAGCAAAAACTCCCTCTTAGGGCACTGCGCATCCCTACGTATGCTGGGCTTGCAGTGTGTCCTGACCATGTTGAGGTTGGCCTGTGCTGGGAAGGGAGTTGCTGTTCTTTTAGCTGTCTGGTTTAGCCAGCTACTTAAGCATGCACCTAAGTTTAGGCAACTGAATAGTGCTGTTGAGTTGATAAAGTTGTTCACATGACTTGCATAAGCACACTTTCAAATACCTTGTTGAACTAGAGATGATGCACGTTGCATCTCGTTTTTTGGAGGGTTGGGGGTTTTTTGTTCTGAAGTTTCTTTTTCACTATTGCTTTCCCAAAAATAGGTTTATTTTGGGAAACATGATTGTATTTGAATAGAGGATACCAAGTCTTGCTATATTAACTATACTATAAAGGAAGGTGGATTCATCAATTTCTTGATCTTCATTATTCCATTTGCTTAGGATGTTTGATTTTTCTATTACCAGTAAAATATAGAAGCTTCTTATTTCAGAAGGGGCTATGAACACTTCCTTATTACTACTGAAATGTAATGTATGCTTTAACGAGCAAAATAGCTACTATCTGCCCAAAACACATATATTCATTGTGCAATCAGCAGTTTCATATGTAAAATTAATACTTAAATGGTGCCAGGAGTATTAAAGTATGTAATTGTTATTATTTAAATGCCTGGAATTTATTTGGAACAGTCACATTTTTCTTGTGTATATTTTCATTTCGTTTTCATAATCTATATTTTTAAGACATCCAGCAGTTAGGCTATATACAGTTATACATGCATTAGCTGCTTTTTAATTTATTCCTGTATAATCCAGTATTATTAAATTCTGTAGACTAAGGAGTTGATCCTGTTCATTAAAATCAATAGATGCAGTGTTGTTCTGTGTGTGTGGTGTGGTGCTTGTTGTGGTTTATCTTTTCTTTGTAGGATCTATCCTTCAGCATATAGCAAACTGATATGTAAAGGGTCTGATCCTTTAGGGTTTACGTGGGGAAAATACCCACTCCTGTCAATGCCTGAATAGGATCAGTCTCTTAAAAAGGTAGTTTATTTGAAACTGATGTAGTGATTATTATTTCCTTCTGGAGAAAAATAATCTTACTCATCAAAGCTTTAGAAACAGCATCAAGAAAGCCAAGTTCAGCAGGTCTTTCAACTATGAGAGATGTCAACCATCTCTGTGTTAAAGCATAGCCTGGTACATACCAACGACCACTCAACCATCTCTTTTTCCTTCCTGTCTTTATATATTTATTTTTGTACTCCAACTCTTATTAGCATCTAAAATCACTAATCTCTACCCATTACCGTTTTTGCTAATTTACAGTGATAACTGTGGCTCTGTTTTCATTAGGAGATGAAAGCCGGGAAATTAAAAAACAAATTACAGGGATGAGAAGATTACTGAATGACAGCACTGGAAGAATCTATCAACGAGTTGGCAAAGAAGGAGAAAAACTGAAGGAGGAGCCCCAAGATTTAGACTTAGCCTGGGCCCAGCGCCTGAATCCCCCTGCAGAGTCCCAAACAAGCCTTCATCCTTCACAGAGCGGTGCATGGAATGAATTATCACCCCAAGCTAGCCATTTTTCAGGGCAATATGGAACTCGATCCAAAACGTTCCAAAATCAAACGCGAACTGTGGCATCCAATGGTATGATCTGCATTAGATACTGAGAAAAGTACTTTTTTTTTTTTTCCCCTCTCCTTGTACTGTACTAAATTTCTGCCTTTGTTTTGATGATTTATTGTACCACTGCACTGAAAGCAGTTATAGTTCAGAGTCTACAAAATGAGCACATAGTTATCACTTTGAAAACGTGCGAAAGTGGGCATGGTGCATTCTGTTACCATCTGTCCTAGCTTTTAAAATGGATTCCTGGTGATAGGACAGAATTACTCAATGCTGTTACAGGCTTAATTTCTATACAGTACTTATAAAAACATCTTTTGCCATTGTTATTAAATTCATAATTAATTAAGTGTCAACCTCTACCCCTCCTCTTTGCAGTGAGTAATGTAGCACTGTTGTGACACCACTTGTGGAGCAGGATTCTACTGACTTTCATGAGGGGATGGCATCAGCCTTTTAACTGACTGCTCAAGTTTGGGTACAAAATCCCATCACAGCCTTAGACTTTTATTCTGATGGGACCATTGGAGAAAAGAGATGATGGAGTCTACCTATGAACAACATGTACTAGACGGTGGTCTGCACTGGCAGAGAATTCTGCCCTAAAGTAGATGGCCGTGTGCCCTTAAAATGCTTTCCTCTTGTTTTAAGTCCCAGAGAATGGAGTTTTTAGTGCCAGATCCTGAAAGTCTTCTTTAATGATCTAAAGTCAATTCAGAAAGTTTTTCTCCTGATATGCAACCCTAAATTTAGAGGGGAGAGTAAATTAAAGGGGTACCTCAGTTCTGAATTCTGAAAGATAATAAATTGTGAGATTGAGTTTGAAAACATTATCAACTTCTACTTGATTCTGAAGGTGCTCATACTTCCCAGTAGGAGCATCTGCAGTGTATTCTTCTCTAAAGGCATACAAATTCTCATTGCTTGTAACAGTTAAAAAGAAAAATACTATTATTATTCTTAGTACTGTCCTCTAGGAAGTACTGTCACTGCACTAAAAAACACACAGCCCTAGGTTTCACCAGACTGACTGTTTCTCTGTAGACAGTGATTCACACAGAGATACTGGTTGACCTGGAGAAAGATGTTGCAGTAAGTCATGCTAGTTTATTTTATAATAGGAAAAAACAGTGGTTTCTTTTTTTTAAAAAAAAAAAAAAAAGGTGCAGATCCAGGGGAGAGGGAAAAACACTTGATGGGATTTAGCATGCAAGTCTAAAACTCTACTCTCAAAATCTCATCACCACAATCTTCTAGATATGGAAGGACCAGAAATTCATCACACATTTCCCTCTTTGCCCTCAGAGTCCCTGGGCACTGGCAGGGACAGTTCTCTGCATGCACAGAAGTGCCCAAGCCTGCACAGATTAGGTGCCTAGTTCCCGGATCCAGAAAGTAGGTGGAGCTGTACCTCTGTCCCCTCAGGGGCCTGATTCAGCATGTGAGCTAAAACATGTTGACAGGATTTGGCCCCATACACAAGAAAATGTCAGCACTTTTTTTTTTTTTTTTTTTTTTTTTTTTTTGTATGGGGAGGAAAGGTTCACCTGATTTATGATCTTTCACAGGTTAGAACGATCTGTGAGACAGTAGAAGGGTTAGGTTGAGTGACCACCTGGGCTGGACAGGAGGAATGCCCAGTCTCCCAGCCCTTGGTGAAGTGCACCAGGAGGCACTTTCCACCCCTCCCTATGCAGCTGTCCTGCTGCACAAAGGAATGCAATCTTTTAGGTTATTACATAAAGATGGGTGTGGGCTCTCTCTGGCCACCTTTGAAAAGATGATCTGCGTAGTTCTTCGGTTAGAAATGTCTACCTCCAGTGGGGTGCTGTGATCCTGACAGACAGTTTTGCTGCTCTGGCTCTGAAGGGAAACTTTTGATGCATTTCTGGGCTGTGAGCAAGTTCTGAAGCTGCTCCCCAGCCAGCACACAGCATGTCTGGGTGGCCAGCATAACATGCCTGATTCCCTCTATCACTTGCACTGGGAGCCTGAGCATCTAACTCAGTATTTTAGATGTTATTTGAGGGATGAGCAAAGTCCTTAAAAGCTGGGTGTAGAAATGCTGAACAATACCTCGAGGGAGATATTACTCCTTGGTACTTACCATAGTGTTTAAACTCAGCAGAGCAAAACTGTGTAAGTAGGAGGTAAGCTTATTATGTGGGGCTGTCAGGCCTAAGTCATCACTGGAGAGGTGTCCAACCATCTGTAGCGGGCAGTCTGAGTCCAGAAACTTTCTGTCCATTGTGGATAGATAATGTAAAGGAAGCCAAGATCTATGTTGTAGGCTGTCTGAATTACTCAAATTTGAATGTAATAGGCTTGCTAAATCCATCTAATATATTTATCTACTTGCATGGTAAAGGTGGTTCAATGAGAGGCTGGAATGGATGTTTAACAAGTGCTGCTATAGAAAGCAATCCTGAAAGGCATTGGCCAAAAGAGAGAAAAGGAGGAATGGGGGTAGCCTAGGCATTGCAGCAACAGGGGGAAGAGTAGGAATATACTTGAAAAACAAAGTGATACATTTCAAACTAGATGTAAGGCAACAGTTCCACAAGTCAGGGTGTTAGGTAGATATCTGTGACCCACTGCGTTTAGTGGAAACCTCCTGGGGCTACAAACAACTAGTAACATTCTGCCCTGCTAGAGGCAACAAAGTCATATAGTCTGTCTAAAACATTTCAGTTTTGTTTCTTTCATTCTGTAGCAAATCCAGCAGTGATGCAGCAGCTGAATTGCTTTTTGGTTGTGTCAGGAACATTTTCAATGGATTGCACTTGCATGCTTTTCAAATATAAACTTGTGGTAACAATGTTACACCAGGTGAATTCACTCTCAGCAGACCCAGCTGTAAGAACCGCTGTCCTGGGCTACTTGCTGCTCACACAGGAAAGCAACTAATGTGTTTATGTCGTATCCTTCTCTCAATCATGCAAGCTGGTATCAAATTTGCCTGCTGGCTAACTTCCAGAAGAGAGGGAGATGGCTCTTTAAAGACTCCTTCATAAAAATAAAAAGTCTGTTCTCCTTTTAAAATTAAAAATTGATTTATAACAAGTTGAAAAGGGTTGCTTTTGTCCTCTAAAAATGATAAAGATAGTGCTTGGAACAATGACTGAGAACACTCTACAAGATGTTTCTTACAACACAGTAACTGATCAGAGGAGGGAGGATAGAAAGAAAATAAAAAACCCTCATGAATATGTATGAAGTCAGTAGAACCCTGCTTTGATTTGAAATATTGGTGGTCTCTTCTCCCATTTCCAGTACCTATGGTAGATTTACATGGGTAATTTCTATCAATGCTAATGGGGATTATAATGTAAATCCCCTGTGCCTCAATGGGAAAACAGACCCTTTGGTTTTCCGTCAGAAGCCTGTGTGTCTGTGTGCGTTCATTAGGAATGTGTTATATTGCAACAGGAAAGATGTACAGGTATTTACTGATACAATTTGTCCAAGTTTTCACGTGCAATTCACCATGATGTAGAGTGTTTGTTAAGAAGGAAACAAAAGCCACCAGCTCTTGTCTTCTGCTGTAGTCTTCCAGATATTATTTCCAGAAGCCCACTAGAATGTTGGATTCTGATCAAGAGAGAGGACAGGCTTTATCCTGAGGAGCTTATTAGTCTATAACACAACGGAGAAAGCACTGGAGCAAGGATGTTCTTACTATGTATTTGTCTTCCTTTAATAAAATTCTCCTAATTTCCTGGGACTTTGTTTTTGGAGTACCTGCTTTTCTTACTGAAAGGTACAGAGTTATGCCAATGCCATTAAATTATAAGTAGTCTTGAACCTCATATACTTAAAACTTTTACCTTTAACAGATAGGTAAAGAGTATCTGTGGAGCCAAGTTGAGGGATTCTGAGTAATCTGCAGCAAAGCTAAAGATAACATTATATTTTTTTTCCCTCTGTACCTGTAACAATGGGCTAAATGCTTTATGGACCATTAAAAAGATAAAATCCCATCCATGCCCCAAGGAACTTTCAGTGAATAGACTGTGTACAAAGGAAGCGTGAGATCAAACTAGGCAGAGTCCTGCTGAGTCAGTAACCTCTTTTTGTTTTAATCTGAGACTCTCGGCCTGTTTTCCAGATCTCTTTTTACTTTTAAAAACTTGATTTATTTACAGCTGAAACCTTGGAAAGAAGAAGCTGGTGGAACTGTTGCATTCATGTTTGCTAGATTTGTAAAGATTCTTAGCTGCTCCATTTATCTTAATGCAGTATTAACAGTTTTTGTCCGTGGATGATATTTTAAAATACCAAAATTTGTAATTGCAGTAGTGTGGACAATCTAAATATCTGAGGAAAGGAGGAGAGCTACACCCAGAAGATGTCAACAGCCTTTAAGTGACGCATCAGTTTAGCTTCACAAGTAGCTCAGTTTTGGGAGAAAGACCACCAGTTTGCTCAAGTCTCATAGAAGTTGCTTCAGAGCTGAAGGACTGAATGGAAGGAAGTAGAAAATAAGTGCCTGGGAAGGGAGATTTGAGGTTGGAGGGACACTGGAAGAACTAGGAAAGGGTGGGAACGATTTAGCGGTGACAGGATTTTTAGCCATTTCAAATGAGGATTTGAAGTCAGGGAATCTGTGTGGGTCTGGCATCAGGGAGCTCTGATGAAAGAACACAAACCAAACCTAAAAAGATATTAATAAACTGGTTTGACTTCAGAAGAGAGCAAAAGTAATAATGAAAAGTGGGAGGATTTATGAGCAAAGATTAAATGAGTTGCTTATGTTCACTTTAGCTAGATAATGATTAAAGGGCACCTGATAACTGTCAAGCTATGGAGGAAAAAGGGAAATACACTCTCTGAAGTCTACCACATGGGACACCAAGCAACATGATTTTTGTTAGATCCATTTGTACCTATCTTCATAAAATGATCTTACATGTTTTGATGAGCAGTAAAATAACCATCAGTTTAAGTGACTGTAAGCGCATTTTGAAACGAAGGGAGGTGCATCCCATCTGGTCTCAGTTTCAAGCAGATACTGCTAGGTGTTTTGCTGAATTTTGAAATTTTTATTTGCAGTGTTAAAGCTAGGGATACAGCTATTTTGAAATAAATGCAGGATACAACTATTCAGGTAAAGCTTGAAATCTCTCAGCTGTAGCCTGTCACAATTCAGGACCTACAATGCCAAACTTGTGGAAAGCAAGACAGTAATAAAAGCATGGCTAAGAGCTAGAACTAAAATTATGTAAATTCAGATAAACACTAGTAAGAATTACGAGAAAAGAAGAATCTGTTGAACTACTATATTAATTTCAAAGGGCAACTATGGAAAGCCCATCTTATAGGTCACAGTGCTGGAAAACATGCCATAGGAAACAATCCCACCCAAGCAAACAGAAGAACAGATTTGAAAGCTTTCCTTGCTGGTGGTTCTTTTCCATCCTGATTGGATTTTTTTTCTCCAAATAGGGTATTTATTTAATTCTCAATTTTTCACATAGTAAAGAATTGCATGTAACATTCAAGCAGTTTAAAAATTCTTAGGCCCTCATTTAATGTACAGTATAAACCTTTATTACACAGACTGTCTTCATTCTTTGTAAGACTGTTCTGGGAGATGGAGTTTTTTTTGTATGTGTGATAAAGTGAGTATGTTTATAATGAGGTTTGGTGCTATTGTTATTCAAGATGAACTAGCCTGACAATAGAGAGCCCTGCTGTGAAGAGTGCATTGTATTCACGCTCTGAGCAGTCTTCTCCAGCCCGTCTAACATTGCATCCCCTACTGTATATAATTGCATGTACTAGTAATTGGATAAAAACTAGTGTCCTCTTCCTCTTAAAAGGGACCATGTAGAAAATTATTTGCTTTTTTGCTGTGGATCTCATTTCATGATAAGGTATATTTATAATAATTTCAAATAACTGCTGGTAATTGTTGTTTGGGTGTTTTTGTGTGGAGTACATCATCTCTCTCCCATTTTGCTCCTCTCTCTCTCAGGAGAAATACCAATGGTGAATTCATCAATTGGACCAAACTGCTGTACATGTAATTGCCAGTCAACCCTACAGGCTATTCTACAAGAGCTCAAGACCATGCGAAAATTGATGCAGATTCAAGCAGGTACAATGATTAGTCCCGTACATGCATATCCATGACAAACATCTAGTTGAAGATGACCCTGCTCATTGCAGAGACATTGGACTAAATGATCTTTGGAGGTCCCTTCCAACCCAAACTATTCTATGACTCAATGTTCTTCTTGTTAGGAGGAATGATCTAGTAAGACAGAAATCTATGTGGAGACTTAGGAAAACCTGGTCTGTTTCCTGCTTTCTTGACACATCGTTCAAAGTCAAATTTTCACAGGCTTCTTGGAAATAAAATTTTTACTTCTCAGATCCTTACCTGAAACATGGGATATTATCTTGTAGGAATCTTTTAAGGCTAAATTAAAAAAAACCAAAAAAACAAAAAAACCCAAACAATCCTAACATGATTAGATACTCTATTAGTGGGAGTGGGTAAGTCAATATGCCATAACCACCCCCAGTTTGTGTTCACAGTGTGTTCATTCAGAGGTGAAAAATGCTACTTTACCTGTTGTCTGCTTACCAGTTCACTAATCTTAGGGATAGGAAAAAAATTAGAAGGCCACTTAGAGTTATTGTATAAACACTTCTTTCAAGTTACAGCTCTGTGGTAGCCTCAACTGAGCTAGCTGCTGCATGTCGTGGCCTCCACCCTTCTTCAGACTGGTTTACCAGTTCTTTCTACTGGCTGAACCAGCAATAATCTGTTCATTGGGGAAAACCCTTGAGTCTAGTTTTCTGCTACGTTAAGAGTTGAAACAGAACAGTGCAGAGTCAGAGGAGCACTAGAGCCAGCAACATAACGAGACCATGACAGCTAGGAGTTAGGTAGGTCATCATAGGCTGCTCTGAAACTGCAGCCTCTGTGTTTCCTAAAAATTAGTGTTAATACTAACGAGGAGTTGGAGATTTTGTCGGTTGAGTTGCCCATCCACTGTGAGTTATGGGGAGTGAAACCATGGAGGTTTTTTTCTTAAACTGACTGGATAAGACCTCTGTTAGGAAAGGGAGTGTTGAGTAATTAACTGATATATGGGTGGAGTGAAGGACTGACTAAACTCCTTGTCTCCACAGCGTATAGCGCTTGAGTGAGTGACGGGAAGAATCAGACAGGTTTTGTAATATCAGTTGGTACACATAAAAATGCTTTTCTAAAAGTCATCAATTTACAAAGGACCAGTTTTACAGTCTTTGCTGGGACAGGGATTCTTTATGGAGTTGCACTGATTTCGCTGAAATTACATGCATGATTAAAAATGACTTGTGGGTGAGAGGTACGGAACTGGGGTTTACGCCAGAAGAGCTGGCTCTTCAATAGCAGGAACATTTCTTATTTATTATGTGTCTACAGTGTAAGTACCTTGTTAATTACTGAATGTCTTGATTCACTGGGAATAATAGTTCATATTTTCTAGTAGGCATGAGATGATGGTTTTGCAGAGAAAAAAAAATCATTTGCCATTTCTGTTGCTAAAAGAAAAAACTAAAACACACACATATAAGCAAAAGTGTAATAACTTATTTTAGTATTCAAACACCCTTCTGTCTAAATTATAAACTACAAATTACAATCTTGTAAATCCTTACCAGAAAAGAAGTATCCCAGAAATCTTTTAATAAACAGTACTCCGAGATTATTTTTTTTCCTCAAGCTTTGTAGATGAGGATTATTTGTCGTTCACTCATATCTCGAATTAGTTTGATTTGCATGTGTAGCACTTCTTTATTTGGTTTGACCTTAATCTTACTGATTCATCCAGACATATAACTGTATCTGAGTAGTGTTCTGCTGGAGAACTCTCTCACATTGATACAGGTTCAGGATTGGTGCCTTAATTTATACATATGATTGTGGATACTGGAAAATGCAAAATATTGATAAATACAAAATATGGTCTCTTAGATTTCAGAGGTAACACATGAACTGTCAGTTTCTTTGTATGAACAGAACTGACTGATGCAACTTTGGGTTATTTTTTCCCAGAAATTAAACCATTGAATAGTATTTTCACTCATTCTTGACATAATGGTACTTGAAATGTTCTTGCTGAGCTAATTAACTTGGTAACTGCATTCATAAAAATAACTGTAATTGCATTAGCACTTGTATTATGTTTATCAGGAGAAGATGCTCAAAAACAATGAAATTCTCAGTCATTCAGGGGGGTATACAAATTAATCATTACTTAAGTCCTTCATTTCACCAACCATCCAGTGGTCACTAGGAAAAAGAACCATGTATTCCTTGTTTTTCTAAAATGCTGTTCATCAGTATGTCTTGAAAAACCTCATGGTGGAGCTCAGTGTTATTATCTGCATTGTACAGATTGGAAAATTATGCAAAGGTGATAAAATGTAACTGTTTCACATGCACAAATAGCCTTGAAACCATACCACTTACCTAGAAGATAAGTTCAGTATGTGGGTAGTTTAATAGTGCATCTGTGTGGTTATACATGCGCTTTTGTCTAAAATTTAATTCATTGATTTCTTTCAGTTGGGACTCAAAACAGACAGCAGCCTCCTGTTCCTCTGATTTGTGCGCAGAAGTCAACGATATCAAGAAAGAGAAATAAAAAGAAAAAACTGCCTCTCAAAACTGTTGAACCAGTTACCATGAATAAGAAACCCAGCCTTGCAGAGCATGAAAAGAAGTTATCGGCAAACTTGGAACGATCGAGTCTGCAAGCAGTTGACCCCCCGCTAAAACCAGAAACCCCTGTTTCAGGATTTGGAATTATCCTTGAATCGGCTTCATCAGATGTAAGTTAATATTTTAATACGTGGGATCGCAGGATTTTAAAGGACTAACTCGTTCAGGAGAATCAGTACTCAAGTCAGGTTGATGTGCATTCCCACTTTTTTGTTAGAATACACAAGCAAATCTTGGGTAGGATTGAATAGAGACAGTAGGGTTAGGTGGGGGGAGTGCTGATAACAAAGTTTTGGGAGGTTTTCTTCAAATATCATGAGTGTGTAGTTGTCCCTTGTGTTTGAGGCTGTCTGTTGTTTGAGCTTGCAGTAGAGACTTGTTCTTCACCTCTCCTGTTGCCATGAGATCAGCTGTGAGGAGTGCTGTATGTATAACCCTGTCATTTGCTGATGAGCACACATAGTCCACACGTATGCCCTTATCCTGCCGAGGTGTATTTATGTGCTGTTTCATGCCTGGCTGGTCCCACTGGCTTCAGGGGACTCCTCACCTCTATAAAGTTCATACCTCCAGCCTTTGCTGAATTGGGTCATTTGGTCTTCATTGCTGTGGTTGCTGGGTGAGGGCCTTGACACTGTTGATGATGGCAGTGTGACTAACAGAACCAAAATTTGCCACTCTAAAAATATGTACTTTTCGTATGTAAAATTGTAGTGTATGTTTTCTTGATTCATGTATTGTGTACACACTGATAGAAGTTTCATGTATCTGGTGGCTGATTGGCTTTGCTTAATGACCAAATAGATGTCATCTGAACTAGTTCACTGATAAGTAAACTGATCATTAATTTCTCTAATATATTTTTAATTTTGAACAGGCAGTTTCCAATTTCCTAAGTACTGTGAGCTACGAAAACATAATTAAATTCAGTATCAATAAGCGTAAATGAAAACAATGCAGTAGATAATATTCTACCTTTCTGGGAGTGGGAACTAATAATAAAAAAGAGCAGTCATGATAATTCAGTTATATAGATGCAAGCCACACCACTAATTAGATTGCAGTCTCATACCACAGAGTCAATGTAGTGACACAGAGTAACTAGTTTGATGCTTTTTCACAGGTTTTCCTTTTGTACTATTATGCTTAGTAATGTTTGAGGGAATGGTTTGGGGAGGGACTGGTAATTTATCTCCAGTACACAGTTTGTGCTTATAATTTCTCTTTGCTTGTGGCACTCTTTTCAGCTTGAAACACGGTTTTGAAAGAGTTTTGTACTTGCAGTGGAATTTAATTTGGCTTTATGAATGTGTTCCATCGCTGGACACAATTCTTTATAGGTGCCAATTTGACCTAAGTAAAAAAAGAAGAGAAAACGTGTGGCTCATAAATCAGGTCCTCATCTGCCCTCCCATGCTTTGGCCCCTGCTTGCCATAGTAGTTGTTTGACTAAATTTACAGAGCCAGAACCCTGAGACAAACAATTTGATTTTGTTTTGTCTTTGGAAAGAAAACAGTTGAGTTCTGAAAATAGATATATTTAACAGCTAAAATAAAATGTGACTTTAAACATTTTGAGAAGGCTAAAGAAAGTCACTTCTTTCAAAATGAATGGTGGCATTATCTTTTTTCTATTTATTCAAAAGCATCTCTAGTGTGCTCACGACCAGCATGTCTGAGTGCCTGAAAAAAATGAAAGACATTTTACACAGCACCATAAATAAATGTTCCCTTGAGAATGTTGCACAGGTTGTCTGTAGTGTGTGCGGTGTCATACACCAGGACTACTGCTGCTGCTGTTATTTTGCCAAGGTTTATTGAACTTTAAGAAAAAAATCTTAGTTTAATGTGCATAAAATTGGGGCTACCGAAACCAGTGCAATTAGTTCAGATTTGCTGACATGAAATGCTGGTACTTATGGAGGTGGAAAAAGTCTTTGTGAGACCAACTCTTAATCTAGCTCATGAATCAGAGAACCTGTTTTTTAAAAGTAATCATCTGTTACTCTTAGTTAAACTTTCCTGTGTTTGTTTTACTGTTAAAATATTTCATTTATAACCTAATCATTTCTAATCTATGTAGTACAACCTACTGAAATGTCTAGGATTAAATCTAATTCGCAGCCTGTTAATTTTAGCACTGCAGAAGCCTTTGACATTCAGGTCTTATTTATTTGATTGTACACAAATAGTCTATCCACCAGTTCCTTATGCCATGATCATTATCTGATAACAAATGCTTTTACTTTTGAGAAATCGCATTCAAAGTGATCATAAAGTTCAGTTAGTTAGTGATTGTCTTTGACTGAAGGATAGTTTACTGCTTAAGGAAAGCAAGAATAAATCAGCATTTTGCCTTCAAATTATTTCACTGAAATACAAATTGATTCCTGTATTAACAATAAAATAGTCAAACCTAAAATAATATTGAGTCCTCCGTGCTGGTGCATTGGTAAGGTTTGAAATGTCTTTTACAGTTGTATTAGTGAAGATCATTTGACTGCCCTAGGTGTCTTCATTCATTGAGGTCGTCCTAGATTGCTATCATAAGACCCAAGACCCAAGTAACAGAATAGGACAGGATACCTTCATCACCACAACAACTACATTCTAGTTTTGATTAACATGAAGTAGAATTTTTCACAAGCTGTAAACGTGGCCCACGTTTATTTACTCTTGAAAAATCTTTTCTGTCATCAGAAAGTTTACAATTTGCATATTAAAAACCCACCTACATCAGAACATTGTCAAACATCAAATGGAGCAATTCTGACTTTTGCTGGATCCAGCATTTTGAAAGTTCTCAAGGTAAAAAACAACTTTTCATCCGGAACAAGCTGAGAAACTTAAGTGCTTTTTAGATTTATTTTTTTTAAATTATTATTAGTAGGTGCATATTTTAAGATTCGTCATCCTGGCTTTCCAGAGCATTGTAATCTTCAGTTTTATCACACAATACGCATGTATATCCAATGATAGTATGTGCTTTGAACATAATCTGCTTTCTGTAACTCTCTTGATACTGTTTTTTAAAAATCCATGGGGAAAGAGTTACGCAGCCAAATCCTTCTGAGATTGGCAGTCCTTTCTTCTGTCTAGACTCAAGGCATTTGCAGGTGATTTGATGAAAGATGGCATTTGCTCTTGCTCTGTAAACATCTTTAAAAATGCACCATCACTGGTGGATATATTTTCCTGTAGGGGAAAAAAAGGAGCAAGACTATAATGTTAACTTATTTTCTCACATTGTGACCACTGATTTTTTTCTTCACTTTACAACTTCCAGATAGTATCTTAAAATTTTTAGTTTATTCATGATGTATCCTCTTTCTAGATACATAATTATTCCATACAGATGTCTTGTGTAAGCAGTGTGTGGTAGTCACAGAAGAAAATACTGCAGATATTGCTCATGTAATTTCTGATATATACAGACAGGGGCAGCAAAAAGACTCTTAGTAAGGGGACTTCCTTGAAGGTTTTTATCTGCTTTGGCCCACAATGTACTTGAGACAAGACTCTTGTGAAATACAGAATGATTTTGTTTCTGCTTCTGACTCTCCATCTCACTTTCTAGCAGTCGCATAAATCTCTGTGATTTACCACTGAGATTTTTTGTGCTGAAATAAGCTGTCTATCTAACATCATCCTCTTCTAAAGATGCATTTGGGGAATATGAAAAAGAGGGAGAAATGGATGATCAGCAAGTGCTGGTTCCAAGGGCAACCTCAAACTCATCATCTACTTCTACCTGTATGGGCTATATCTCTGCTCGAAGCCCTCTTAGGAAACCACGTGGAATGAGCTGGTAGCCCTGCATTTGTGCTTCTTTGAAATGCCTGGCTGCCTCACAGAACACTCATTCGCATCATTTGGCAGTGAAACAATTCCATAAAATGGTTAGATATATGTCCAAAAAGCATCACATAGTAGTATTGCTCTGGGATGATCCTCTGGTTTGTCATTATTATCCAATATTGAATGGTATCTCTTTTCTTTGTTAGCTGTACGCCTAGAAATAATGTCAGTAATTGTTAACTATTACAGTGGCTAGACACGAGTATGATTATTTGATTTGCTTTTTAAGGTGCTTATTCACTGATAGGGTTTGATTTCAATAAAGTAGGCTGCTGTGGTACTGAATAGCTGGGAGAAGATTCATGGTTTGATTAAGTGATTGCAAAGTCTCACCACATGCATGACTGAAGTGAAATAATGCCTTTGAATGCTCATTTAATTAAAACATTTGTATTCTTTTGGTAGCCAGAAGTGCAACTTGCAGAAGGCTTTGACGTCTTCATGCCGAAATCTCAGCTGGACTCTATATTATCAAACTATACCCGCTCAGGAAGTCTGCTCTTTAGGAAGCTGGTCTGTGCATTTTTTGATGACAAGACTTTGGCTAACTCTTTACCAAATGGCAAAAGGAAAAGAGGGCTCAATGACAACCGGAAGGGACTAGACCAAAATATTGTGGGTGCAATAAAAGGTATGGTTTTTTGCTTTCTTTCGTATGTGTAATTAGAACATATTCTCAGCTAAGGAGAGTGTAAGGGGATTAGAATTTCTGACGTGTGTTAGGTCTATTAAAATATGCAGTTTTATTTTTATTCCCTTTCATTCACTTGTTAAAAATAGCTTCTACAGGGACAGCTTGTGTTAATTTTAAGCCAATGATCCCGGTTTCTGAAGTCAGGCTGTAAGGTCAGAAACTCAGTGTTCGTATAAGATAATGTGGTGTTTTTTTTCCGGATATCAGAGATGCAAAGAAATCTTGAAAACATAATGACAGCGTAACTGATCCTCTTCGATCAAAATTCTGAGGCTTGCACTGCATCTGACTGTGCCTGCTCCGTAAATAGTTCAGTATTTGGTGGGTGGATTGGGGAGAGATGGAGGAGGATAATACTGGGACTGAGATGAATTTGATGCTTATAAGAACGGTGGTGGTTCTTCTCTTGTGGGAGCAAATTTCTTGGTGTGAGAATCCTCTGCTGGGTGTTTTATCTTATCAATCATTGCTTTCTAGCTTCCAGAAGTACATGTGTACCTTCAAACTCTGGGTTTGCAACATACAAAGAACATATTAGGTCAGAGATTCTGAGTGGAATTCTATTATTTTGAAATCTGATACAGGAGAGAAATACCTGTTACCAAAAGACAGGCTGTGTTGCAAAATAGAACTTATTTTAGAGTCTGTGACTTGTCCTGATGTACAGATTGCTAACCTAGAAGACATAAAGCAATGAGAAGAGCTCCTTTCAGTCCACTGATAGCAAAAGGAAGCAAGGGAACCTTTTGCAAGCACCTCGCACCTCTGTGTCCACTTTGGGCAACTTTCCCCATGCAAGATAGGTATTGGCATCCTGGCTTGAGTCCAGTGAAGGGCTGCCAAGACTTATGGTACTGAAGCAGATAAGTGGTGAAGTATGTGTGTGAAGTGACATATGAGAAAACACTGAGAGAACTGGAGAAAAGATGATTCAGAAGAAACTTTACTACTGTCCACAACTACCTAATGGCACGGTGTAGAGAAGATGAAGTCAGACTCTTAGAATCACAAGAAGCATCGGACGCATGGAAAATTTCAACGTGATCTAGGAAAAGCTTTCAACATAAGGGTGTTTGCACAGTGGAATAGGGGCTCAGAGGGGCTGCAGGGTCTCTGTTGCTGGAAATACTCAAAACTTGACTTGTGACAGTCCAGAACATCGTGACTTAGTTGGCCATGCTGTGAACAGCAAGCTGTTCATGGAGACCTCTAGAAGACCCTTTCAACCTGTGCAGTTCTGCACTAAAGTATATGTTGTGGCTGTGTCATAGTCATAATACGTCTTACAGAGTTGCTGGCTGACTTTCTTACAGTTATGCTTATAATTAGGTTTAAATCACAAACACATTTTTATATCTTCCTTTTTTGAGCTCAATAATCTGCAAAAATCCAAAGTTGAATTCACTCTCTGTATCTTATTCTTCCTTAAAAGCTTTAATAAATAACTTAAATGGAAGAAAAAGGAGTTCAAAATTACTTTTTTTAGAAAAACCACCTTTAATTTGAGCAGCACTGTGATAAAAGAAATGTTTTTCAGTAGATGCAGCGGCACTACTAAAATAGCAGTTGTCACCCACTGCAGAGAGCAGTGTTTCTCAGTAGCCAAGCTTGTATTATTGAGCAGATTCTGAGGCTTGGTTTAACCTCTTCCCTTGAGTTTGGGAGGAGAAAGGGGGGAGTTGTACTTCCACCAGATAAATTTCATCTGTGATGGTACTACTAGGTACCACTGTAACAGTGATCTTTATTGGCATTTACAGTGTTTCCCAAATGCTAGTGCCTGATCCCTGATAGGGGAACCCATCCCTAAAAGCTGCTATGGAATAAGATGCCAAGAGCTGACATCCTGTGGATCTTTACTCAGCCTGGCTCCAATAGCACCCTTCTTCCCTCCAAAGAGCTGGGCTGTCGGGCACTGTGGTTTCATTTATTCCAAGAAATAACTGAGCCAGTATGAAATCTCCACAAGAACAATACCATGTTGTTTGCATTATTATCATTAGTACATTCCTCTACCACGTGCCCACATATCCTTTAGTGGGACTTTTAGTCCTTTTCCATGACAGAGATACAAAAGTGGAGAAAAGGCTACATTCATGACAAAAACAAGCAGAGAACTTAAATGAGAGACTGTTTGCTTGAAAATCTCTCTTCCTGTCTGAAAACATTTTAACTGCCATCCTTACAAGTAATTTAGCGCTTCTGCAAAAGGATGATTAGCCAGGGAGAGATTCTCTCTTTTGACTTCGGGTATTTAGTGGCACTTGTTGAATCAGTTGCAGTGTTTCTCCTGGGCAATCAGTTTTCCTTGTGAGTCGCATCAATCTTTCACTGAGAACTGGGGGAAAAAAAGATTTAAAAAAAAAAAAAAGATCAGAAGTAGTTATTTTTTCCTTTATGTCATTGACTAGAAATCTTCCCTGCAGAAGTCAGTGAGCTGTGTTCAGATATAAGTGAGAAGTGTCCCTCAGGGATCCATGCTGGGACCAATACTATTTAATATCTTCATCAATTACATAGTGGGATTGAATGCATCCTCAGCAAGTTTGCAGACACCAAGCTGAGTGATGCAGTTGATTTACTAGAGGGAAGGGATGACATCTAGATGGACCTGGGCAGGCTTGAGGAGTGGGCCCATGTGAACCTCGTGGGGTTCAATAAGGTTCAGTACAAGATCCTGCAACTGAGTCATGGTAATCCCCAGTATCAGTGCAGATTTGGGGATGAAGGGATTGAGCGCAGCTGTGCAGAGAAGGACTTGGGGGTACTGGTGGACAAAAAATTAGATATGAGCCAGCACTGTGTGCTCACAGCTCAGAAAGCCAACCGTATACTGGGCTGCATCAAGAGAAGTGTGGCCAGCAGGGCAAGGGAGGGGATCCTCCCCCTCTTCTCTCATGAGATTCCCCCTGCAGTGCTGGGTCCAGCTCTGGGGTCCCCAGTACAGGGAACACACGGACCTGTTGGAGCGGGTCCAGAGGAGGCCACGAGGATGATCAGAGGGCTGGAACACCTCCCCTGTGAAGAAAAGCTGAGAGAGTTGGGGTTGCTCAGCCTGGAGAAGAGAAGGCCCCAGGGAGACCTTATAGTGGCCTTTCAATACTTAAAGGGGGCTTATAAGGATGATGGAGACAAACTTTTTACCAGGGTCTGTAGTGACAGGACAAGGGGCAGCAGTTTTAAAATTAAAGAGAGTAAGTTTAGACTGGACATTCGGAAGACTGGTTTTTGTAATAATAAGGTGGTGAGGCACTGGAGCAGATTGCCTGGAGAATCACTGGAAGTGTTCAAGGCCAGGTTGGATGGGGCTTTGAGCAACCTGATCTAGTGCAAGATGTCACTACCCTGGTGGGGTGATTGATGATCTTTAGAAGTCCCTTTCAGCTCAAACCAGTCTATGATTCTATGATAGTGGGTCCCACTTCTACCTCCTTTCTATTACATTCCTATTCCTTTTTGCCCATGTTAGTGTTTCACTAACCACACATTGAGCAAAACTATTTTGACTTTCATTCAAGAGAAGAACAAGAAAGTTAGAGAAGAGAAACAAGTTAACACATTGACTCTCCAAGACTGCAGTCTCTGGCTTCCTGTGCAGGCAAGATCAGGCAGTGGTCATAATCCCACAGTAGGCACCTGTGGTGGGTGGTCTGGGCACAGCCTAGTGTCAGAGATTGTCACAGAATCATTGAGGTTGGAAAAGACCTTGAAGATCACCCAGTCCAACCATTAACCTAACACTGACAGTTCCCAACTACACCAGATCCTTCAGTACTGTGTCAATCTGACTCTTAAACCCCTCCAGGGATGGGCACTCCCCCCCTGCCCTGGGCAACCCATTCCAGTGCCTAACAACTCCTTCTGGAAATAAGTGCTTCCTAATATCCAGTCTAAACCTTCCCTGGTGCAACTTGAGGCCATTCCCTCTTGTCCTATCACTTGTTACTTAGTTACAGAGACTCATCCCCAGCTCTCTGCACCCTCCTGTCAGGGAGCTGTAGAGGGCGATGAGGTCTCCCCTCAGCCTCCTCTTCTCCAGACTAAACCCCCCCAGTTCCCTCAGCCGCTCCCTGTACGACCTGTGCTCCAGACCCTGCACCAGCTCCGTTGCCCTTCTCTGGACACGCTCGAGTCATTCAATGTCCTTTTTGTAGTGAGGGGCCCAAAACTGAACACAGGAATCGAGGGGCGGCCTCACCAGTGCCGAGTACAGGGGTCAGATCCCTTCCCTGTCCCTGCTGGCCACACTACTGCTGACACAAGCCAGGATGCCATTGGCCTTCTTGGCCACCTGGGCACACTGCTGGCTCCTGTCCAGCCAGCTGCCAATCAAAACCCCCAGGTCCGTCTCTGACTGGCAGCTCTCCAGCCACTCCTCCCCAAGCCTGTAGCGCTGCTGGGGGTGGTTGTGGCCCAAGTGCACAAGTCCCCAGGCCTTGGTCACAAGCAGGAGCTGCAGCTGCGTGTTTGAAATACATAGGAGTCTTAAATCATTGATCAGGTTCCCCTTGTGTCAGGTACTGTGTGGATTCAGAAGGGAAAGATTATTTCTACCATCAGAGAGACCATAATTTTTGCAAATCAGACCCTGGCAATGTGTGGTGCTGTACTGACTTCTCTGGGATAGCCCTCAGAGTTGACCTGACGTTCTTTCTGATCAAACTACAGAGGAAAGTATTGCTATGCCTTTCATGCAGTGGTTTTGTGAAGTTGTTAACATGGAGAGAGGTTGGAGGATGTGATTACTTTTGATCCTCTTATACTTACCATCTAGCACTGTCTCAAAAGTGTATGTATAAAAATACTAAAATTGTCATTTTTTTGCATCCTTCCCTGTCCCGTTTGTGTGACATTAATTCTCAAGGATTACAAATTCTTTGAGCTAGGACCAGTTTTCTCTTTTTGTTTGCCAGCCATAATTGGACACTGGGCTCTGAGACCTCTGACTAAGACTACAATAGGAACACTAACAGTAATAATATTTTTTCTATTTCCTCTTTTGTTTATTTTTTGCACACCTCTCAGTTGAAAATCAATTGCATCAGTTTCACTCCATCTATAATTTTGGTTTTTTGGTATAATATTGCTAGGTTTGCTGTAAATATGGAATTAAAGATAATGTTGGGCCTTTGTGTACCATTTTTAAAAAATATAAAATTGGACCTATAAGATACTTAATTTTTCTCAGTAATGGCTTTTTTTTTTTTTTTAGCAGCTTTATAAAAATTCTATTCCATCTGCTTTGACAGTATAAGAACTGTAGAGCTTTCTGCAGTCATAGGACTTACAGCTTTCATCACTTTGCCTTCAGCCTCAGGGACTTGACCAAGAGGCCACCAAATGACCAGATCTTCAGCTCTCTACTTGCACCATATGAAAGGCAGCATTTCTAAGTGTCTGACACATCTGGAGACTCAGTTCAAAGTACACTATTATTTTTCTGTCATGTTTTTGTGTGAAATTCATGAATGGAAGACATCAGGTCTAGACTGTTTCTCTGGGATAGGCTTTTATAAGTAGTAACTATGGTATTACTATGATTGTTGTACACACAAATTACTTCTGAATTATAAACTTGTGAAATGCTGAGTTGGATTCTGTTCTCACAATCCTAGATTTGGCCATTTAAATGCTTTTTGATAAGTGGATAATTCAATATATTTTGGTTATAATCCTCTCCAGTCTCATTTTCTTCATTCTGGTGGCATATTTAAAAAATATGATATCTTTTTATTTCAGTCTTTACAGAAAAATACTGCACTGCTAACCATGTGGATAAACTTCCTGGTCCTAGAGACTGGGTCCAGATTCTTCAGGATCAAATTAAGCTTGCAAGAAGACGATTAAAAAGAGGCTCAGGTATGTATAAAAATATAAGGAACAACATGTGAGTGTAAGATTAAAATCTTAGAGCCTTTGTATCCACAAAAGTGTTTTTCTTGTTGACTGTGGAGCTGTACATGTTCACTCTATGAAAATTAGACCTCAAAGATGTTCACAGGTTTCTGTGTAAAGTACAGTGTTTCCTTATGTTTGGTATGGTAGCAGTTCTCTCTAACCCCTTTCCATTAGCACTCAAATTATTCTTCCCAGTGCTTGATGAAATCTAAGTCCTAAACTAGCAGATCCATCCAGGTTTGCAGATAGAAGTTTTTTTTATTCTGTGTTACTTGGTCTGACAGGCCACTCACTGTACTGTTAACACATAACCCAGGTGGCTTTTGCCTCTAAACTATATGTTTCTGGAAGCATAGATGAGTTTTTTTACATTCCTTGTGAAAGAACAGCATCACCGTAGCAAAAAAACCCACCACCCACCCTGGTTGTGCTGGCGAGGTTCTGCAATACACAGGAGGGAGTTTGCCAGCAGTGAGTAACAGGTAATGTAGATAGGATTTTGCAGCAACAGTGCTCAATTTGGGCTGGGGTAACATGCATGCTTGGGGCTGGGACCAGCCTGTGGTGAAGCATACAGCTGATGAGCTCTCAGCTCCAGCCACAAACAGCAACGTGCAGTCTCAAAATCCCCAGTAGAATTCATGGGAAGCCAATATCACTGATTAACAGATGTATAATTACTTTATAAAGCTTAGCTAGTCTCCTTTCCATCTTCATGCCACCCATCCTACCAAGGGGCTTTCTTCATACAAGGCTTCACTTACTCTTCCTCATCCTGATGTTTTCTTAAGGCTCTTTCATGGTCATATTTCTTGCCTGTTGCTCCCTTGGAGCATCTGACACTATTGTCCGAGACACATCACTTGTATCAATATCCTTAAACACGTTCCTTCACTGTTAGCATATTTAGCTGCCTGCCTTTTCCCTTCTTCCCTTCTGCCCATCACCACAACTAAGTGCCTGTTAGCATTGTCAGGTTGACAGGATGGGAAACCTGGTGGCTCCACAGGGGATGCTGGTAGTCCCCATGGCTATGGGGGGAGAGCAAAACCAGAGCAAATGTCCTTTCTGGCTCCCTGTCTCAGAGAGCCAATGTTTTCTGTCCAAAGCGGTGTCTCTGAAGCATGCACTTAGACTGGCATCTAAAATCATTCTCCACAACGTTATTAATGCCAGCAGGGAAAAGCATAAGACTGAGGAAAATGAGAAACACCCAGAGACAGAAATAACACAGAGGGAGGAAAAAAAGAGCAGATTATTCAGTAGCATAAGCTTCCATGAGGAGAGAAGCAAACCAGCAGTAGCCTTAAAAAGGGTTTCTGGTGCACGTTGGGGGAGGGAGGAGAGAGGGATACAAGGTAATCTTGTTAAAGACAGTGTCAGATTACTGGTGTTGTACAACAGGACTGCTTTCTGCCCCTTCCAGGGCTGCCACCTCCAGGACAGGAGGGTGGAAGTGGGATGCCAGGCTTCCATAAGGGGAAGAGTGCAGTGTGGGATGTGGGGAGCAGAGGGTCCTTGGGCTCTCTGCAGAAGATCCCTCAGGAAAGAGGATTGACCTAATTTTGTTTTGATTTTTATTTTCTTTCATCCGTTTTTATTTGCTTTTCTTCATGCCTCTGCAGGATATTAATTAAAATGACAATGACATTCAGCTTTTGCCTTTCAAATGGGGCCACCTCCATCTCTGGTCCTTTCTCAGGATGGGAGAATCTAAGCAGAGGATATTGTTTCTAAGCTAGCAAAACTATGAAGAAAATAAAGTGAAGCTGAGTATAGTGTGCCTGAGTAAGATAGACTCCATTATATGTCTCTGCCTGCAGAGGGAAGGTAACTCGTTAACCGGTATGTGGATGAGCAGTGAGCAGCAGCCCCTTAGGTTTATTTGCTAAAAAAAGTACACAGTACCTAGATGGTAGAAAAGCTTTTTTTTTGGTGTTGTTTAGTTTGCTGGCCATTCCTTGAAGTGCAGTGGTTTCTCTCTGATGTGAGGCCACAGGCAGACATGCTCTTTTCGATCTAGCAGGCGTGATGGGACGCACGACTGTGGCCATCTGCACCTCACCGTCTGCTGCTGTCTCCACTGGTGGCTGAAGCTAACCCACCCTGACCTTGCACTGAAGCAAGTGAGAAGTTTCCACAGCCTTTGTGACAGCAAAACAGTAGATAGCAGCAGAGAGGCAGGAGCAGACAGCTGGTTGCAGTAACATCTTCATCTTGTTGAAAGAAGATTTGTTAGTATTTTTATGTTACAACTGTGAATTTCTGGTAGGAGGGACATAGAGCAGATCAGGTGACAGATCTGTGTAGTCCCATATTTTGTTTCCAGCAATGGCAGTTAGCAGATGCCTGGGCAGGTCTGTAGGACCGAGGGAAGGATGTTGCGATGCTTCCTAGCATAGTCTCACAGCCCTTCAGCAGATTTATCCTGATACAAAACTGGTTGTGTGGGAACTATGTACATTTTAACTTTTCATTGTGAAGCCATACCAAATTGTTAAAGCTGTGTCTAACTTACAGAGACCAAAACAGAAGGGGAGGGCAGGCATGAAGGGAGGTTTGATCTGCTGTGGGAAGAAGGTGTCCCAGGACTCCATGTTGCAAAATGTAGCTTTTAAGAATCTTAAAACTATGGGAATAGCAGCCACTGAGATGTGGGACTCATCACTCATACAAGCTGAGCTCTTGAGCTATTCCAAGTCTGCATGGGGCTGGTGGAGCAGAGACCGAGCCCTCCCAAGTAAGTCTCCTCATGTCCATACTCCCAGGACATTCTCTTCTAGTTTTGACTCCACTTGCTCACTGAAACATTCCAGGTGAGTTTGTGGGTATAGACTAAGGTGCCCAAAGGACAAATCTGAGCCAGTGTTACACTAAATTTACCCAAGACTTTCTGAGCCAATATGTCTCCCAGTTGCCTGATGTCAGTAATTTATCTACATTAGTTTCTGGTTTGTTGTAATGCACAGGCTTTATATGGAGAAAACTTAAGATGATCCATTTATTTTACAGAAGCCACAAGACAACTTTAGTCACCACTGAGTTGGGCTAAATTTTAACAGCAGTAGTATTTAAGAGAGGAGGGGCAGGTTTTCCATCCTGCTTGCCTTTCCCTGAGCCATTTAGTACATCCTCTGATTAGTTTTTCATTTCAAACCAGGCAGTAAGACAGTGCATTCATGATCATCCCTCTCTGCTTTATCCTGTGAAACATTATTTCAGTCTGATAACGTAAATCCTGCTCTAGCTTTCAGTGTTATCAACAATTTCAGAGAATTCTAGCAAATGTGTGGAGTGGATCTGCTTTTCGTACCTCTTTCTATAGGGCATACTCTCCTGAGTGGTTCCAGATGAAATGAAATTATGATCACTGGATCACAGATGCTGCCCAGCTTCAACCTTATTTATCATGTTTGGCTCATCTCCTAGAGTTAGGGACAGAAAGGCTCCCTACTTGGAAAGCTAATCAGAAAAACACTTAAAAATTCTGCTTTCTAGAAAATAGTTCCCCTGTGTAGATTTTGAAAGGTTGTTATCCTAAGCCAAATAAAAATTCATTTAAGTTCTGAATCAATGACAATATTTTTCATAGCTGGAAATATTATTTTTTTAATTTATTTATTTTGCTTTGGCTTTTTTCTTAGTTCTTCTAGATTATTGCCTGAGATCTGAGACTTGGGTAGGTTTTTTTTATTTGTTAGATCTGAGAATAAAGCTGTCACTGCCATTAAATTTTTATTGGCCTTGTTCAGTCTTTTCAAAATTTCACAAGTTGGCTGTCACAAAGGGGAGAAGAAACTGCGAGGTTAATGTTACAAACAGATGTTATAATTAAAATTAAAGAGTATGATAATATTCTTCAGCCTTGACTACTGGTCCCATTTCATGCCAACAGCACAGCGTACTGGGGCACGGCTTCATAGCGCCAGATCTGTCTTCTCCAGCAGAGAAACTGAATCTTTTTGGCTGCTGAGATGGCATGCAAAGTGGCCCTGGAAGGGAAGAAGTCAGAGGAAAAAGCATGTGCATAGGTTTCCTCTCTTAAAGCAGTGTGAATTTCAATGCAAATTGCCTTGTAATTTACAGCAGCAGGTTTCCCACAGCGTGGTCTTTTCACCCTTCAAAAGAGAATATGGGTAGGTGGCTGGTGGCCTTGCCAGTGGAAGCACAGAGGGAGACAGTCATCCATTAGCATAGAGATCTTAAAACAGGTAAAATCAGAAGGAACTGACTCGCTGTTCGTGTCACCTTTGTGCCAGATGTAGCATCCAAGCCTTTTGATTACTAAACTCTCCATCCATTAATAAGCAGGAGGTCAGGGGCCACACATCTCTCGCAGCAAGTTCTTCCTCCCTTTTTATGTTTTGAAGAGCCTGAAAGCCATTATTCTATAACGGCTGTCCACTGCATAGACAGGGAAGCTGGTCCTGGATGAGTAATACTTCCGAAGTACACAGGGTAAGAGCTGTTCATGCAAAGTGACTACCTTGTGCATAACCTGGAAGCTTTTGATTGCCCTACTCTATAAAGGAGAATATGGCAATGTTCGAAAACATGCCGAAGTTTTGGGGGCAGGATTAATTTTAAATAAATAACATGCCATGACTCTTCATTCTTGAACCATTGTTTAAAATTACCATTACCTTGTTGCAATGTAAAATAGTGGGAGGAGGAAAAATGTGTACCTTATTTTCTGGAAATACACCTTTTCTCTCACATCCTTATTCAAATGAGGGTTTTTTTTGCTTTCTATTTCTCTTCATCCTTCTGATTTCCTTGGTTTGTGTTTTTGATACAATATGTACATGTTGTGAGAAATCAGGTCGTTTTTTTGTTTAGCAATAGACACAGGGCCAGAGAGGGTGTAGGATGCAAGTCCAGCACATGGTATGGTGGTTTTGTGGCCAGTATCTTAGCTAAAGATGGCAATATTAAAATGATTAATTGCTGTATTCATCACCCTGAGTGTACATGTATGTCATGGTCACTCCCCCTCCCCACAGTGGGGTAGGGGAGAGAAGTAAAAAAAGTAAAACTTGAGCATTGAGATAAAGACAGTTTAATAGGATGGGAAAGGAAGGGAAAAGAATAATAATGGAATATATAAAACAAGTGATGCACAATAAAACTGCTCACCACCCGCTGACCAATGCCCAGTCAATCCCCGAGCCGCAGTGCCCCCCAGCTAGCTCCCCCCAGTTTATATACTGGGCATGATGTCATATAGCGTAGAATACCCCTTTGGCTCGTTTGGGTCAGCTGTCCTTGCTGTGTCCCTCACAACTTCTTGTCTACCCTCAGCCTCCACTGGCAGGGAAAAAGAAGCTGAAAAGTCCTTGACTTAGTAGAAACACTGCATAGCAACAGCTAAAGCATCAGTATGTTATCAACATTATTCTCATTCTAAATCCAAAACACAGCACTGTACCGGCTGCTAGGAAGAAAATTAACTATTCCAGCAGAAACCAGGACAATGTGCTTCTGTCCAAGGAGCAAACTGGTAGGTGTACCCTTAACAGACAAAGGTACATTAGAAGCTAAACAATTTTTCTTTTGGTGGTGGGGGGAAATATTTCTAAAGAAGCGACTACCAGGATTGTTTTGCAAGAGCTACTGAGCTCTAAGCAAAAGACAGAGGCTCTGAATTCCCACAGTAGGATCTATTCCTGCTTGCCTTGTCTTGCAAGCTGGCTCAAGACAAGTAAAGTTTGGCTTTCAGCCTCTGGGTGCGGTTGTCGAAGGCAAACCTTCTTTCCTGCTTGGAATGACATGTGAGAAGCTGCTGGTTTACATCCATGTTAGGAGGTCGAGGTGTTTGTCATGCCTTTGTGTCATACTTTACCTGGAGCTGCAGTTATGCATCCAGTTTCATAAAAGAAATTCAGGCAGCTACTGAGAAGAGTGATTAGGCTCTCCGGGCATCTGCTGTGCTCCCACTCCCTTTCTGGCTCTGGCACAAGCATTCATGTGGTGATGTTGTCAGTTTTTAACTAGAGCTGATCTTGGTGACTATATAAACATTTGTGCTGGCATGGAACAGCACTGGAACAACTGGTAGGAGAGCTGGACCTCATCTGTCAGTCTTGTGCCAGATTAAAATGGCCAGGTAACTTTGTTACCAACAAAGCTGGTTCTGCAAAGCTGGAGACTTAAGTCCTTATCTTCCGAAAGCAAGGTAAATTCCTAGCTTGCATTTGTTTCCTTTGGTACTACTGCCTTCCTGAGTTCAGTTTTAGCCAGGTGTAAGAAGACCAGTTAGGCAGAAAGGTAACCGCATCCCTAGAGCTCCTTTAAAACATTCTACTTCTGCTGAGATTTCCAGAAAACCTGTGACTGGAGTGGACAGTCTAGTTGGCACCAGCCCTGATACTGATAGAGGGAAGACTTTCCAATCCATTGCCAGTACTCAGATCTGGCTCTCCTGATTTTCATAGCTTGGGTCCCCTTGACCCAAGGGGCCAGTTACAGTTTTGTCTCTTGTTATGCTGAGTAGCTGTGCCACAGAACCCCTTGGTGCAGATAGTTCTTCACAACATAGCGAGAAGTTGGCCTTGGACTGTCACTCCAGATTTTTTACGCTGTGTATATCCTGTTGGCTGTTTCTCAGCTTCTCGTTTCACCTCCTGTCTCCTCCCTTGCTTATTCTTCCATCACTGGCAGTCCGGTTCAGATGCAAACCAGCCTAGGTAACATCTTCCCATTTACTGAGCCACCCGTTCCTTCCAGAATTCAAGGTTTTTGCAGTAAGCTGTTCCAAGCATTTAAATTGTATCTGCCAGTGTGCCACCTTCTCACAGAAAGTGGAAAAAGGTATCAACTGAAGGCACAGTCACAGGTCTGTACCGTGTCCTTGTCAGGGCTTTCCATTTAAATGTTTTGTGGGAGAAAAACTGCTTAGTACTAGGGTTTTTAGTTTGTATCTGTTTTCCGTAGCTGAGTTAATTTTGCAGAGCTGAGAAGAGAGAATATAGCTAAACTAATATCCAGAGAGAGCACCTGCTTGGTCCAGGGATGGATAGCCAAGAGTTGTTGGATCTGGATCTACATTAGGAAGCTGGATTAGTCCTTCTTACAGTATCATCATAAAGGCAACAACTCGACATCCTCATGTGTAGTGCCATGATAAAGAAGACCAGGACAGTTAGTTTAGTTTCAAGTGAGGGCTGAACTAAGTTGCTCAGTGCATCTGTAGCTTTGATCAGATTTGATCCCTATGGATGTTGTGCAGTGAATGGCTCTCAGTAGTATATCCACCACACTGACCATGTACTGTGTGATGGACTGGTCCTACCAAACACCTAGTTTGCTGAAGTGCTCTCAAAGATCTCATTGTGTTTTACGGGCCTTAAATATCATGCTGAAGTGCCAAAAGACAAAGGTAATATGATTTTGAATAGGGCTTGCATAGGTTAGGCACAGATTTCCTGTTACATGTTTAACTTACTCGAGGTTCGCATGCACACTCCAAGGTACTACAGTCTAACAAGTCACTGCACATCTGGTGAGCCAAATTAGCTATCTTTATGTATACCCTTGGCCTGTGGCAAATATGAGATGAACAAATTAGGCTTTTAGCCTTCCTTCACCCTGGGCTAAATTAAGTCAAATGATCTTGCATAAGCTGTGGGTTGAAAGCCTGTGTGTATACATACACTGTAATTGCCTGTGTACCTGCATGCTTATGTGCTTTTTTAAGTATGCTGGGTGCCCACCTGCTTCTTTGAAGACATTTTGCCCTAGTAAATCTGTTCCCCACAAAATAAGCTTGCCTGTGGTCATGGGAAGTGTGGGTGCAGAAATGTGGTATACACCCTTCCCCTTAGGTGTCGGAGGGTGGAGTACCAGCCTGAGAGGCTCTTCCTCCAAGAACCACTGGGGACTTTTCTGATGTGATTTTACCAAATGATTGCAACTCCTTTTATCATCCAGATATCCCGAAACCTTAAAAAGAGAAAGTGTTAGCTGGCACAACTGCTTCTTATTACCCAACTCCCTCTTCTAAGTTTGCATTTTTATTATATGACCTTTTCCTCCAAGCAGTGAGTTTTTAACTGAGCAATAGAAAATTGCAGCTGAGGAAAGTAGATAGAAAATGCAAAACCACTCTACAGTATGTAGCTTTTTAATCGCATTCCTGTATTCAGTAAAAGTAATGAGATTTCTTGTTTATATTTGTAATCAGCAGAGGCAACTGACTGTGATGAGAAGCCGGACATTTCTCTACTACAAACAGGTAAAATGCATTAAAATTTTTATCAGCTTCCAATGTGTGTGTTTGTTTATTTATGGCACAGAAGCAGTTTTCAATAATCCTGGTGTGCCATATACAGTCAGGTAATTGCACACAGGACCCAGCTATCTTAAGTTCTGAATGGCCTGTATTAAAAAACAAATACATCAGAATCTTACAATTTCCCCCTCTATTTCATGTTCATAAAACCTCAAGGTTCACGGTAGCAGCTAAGCTAATAAGTCCAGTAAGTTACCCTTTTTATGCCAGATAGAGACTTGTGCTCATCTCTGGTATTTCTGGGAGTTTTTCTGAATTCTTAACAGTGTTATTGGTAGGAACAAACACAACAATTTTTACTGTAGGATCTGTTCAGTTGTTGAAAGTATTAGCAATAATATCTTGGGTTCACAGAAGGATTGAAAAGATATTTATATGCTAGTTAAGTGTTGGTTTGCTTTTTCTTGAAGTGCAGCCACCCTGCCTTAGAAGCCTGACAGTTGCTAAACAGCAGCTTAGCTGTGCAGTTGTGTGGACTGGGAAATAAGATTTTTGCACACTGTTGCACATGGTGTTGAAATCCATACAGGCTGAGACTGAAATTTGAAGCACCCTCTTGTTAAGAGTCAGTCCATCACTAGGTGCCCTGATGATAGGAGCTGAGCTGCCATCCTCTGAAAATCCAGTGGGGCCAGAGTCTGGGGAGATGGTCATTTCCCTGCATTAGAGTCATTTCCCTGTAATTTCAACAAGGTGCTGCCTGTTATCCCCAGAGCCAAATTAAAAGGAGGGAAGATTTTGGGCAAACAACTAGTATCAGGGATTATGGTGCGTTTTTATCATATTTCTGAGGTGTAACAACAAAGGGTGGTTGGAGATCAGCGATGCTATTGCTGTGAAGAACAGGACAGGGCTGATAGCAGGTTGCTGAGTGCGTGGCACGGTACCTGGAGGCTATGTGGTGAATGGGGGAGTACTAGTACCATCACAGCATCTGTCTGCTGTGCAAGGGCTTCCTAATCTCCCTTGCCTAAGGGCTGGAGAAAGAGCTTTCACACACCGCTGCTGTGTGGCAGAGCAGCAGCTGCCAGCCGTGGAGCACTGTCGATTGAAATCCGGCTGTCGGAGCACGTGCAGTTACTAAGGAATAGGACCAGCGAAGCAGTTGGGAGGACAAGCAGCTATAGTCTAGTTCTGGCATGGACCCAGCGGGGGCTGGGAGCACGCGCTGACTGTGAGCTGCCGTGCTGCTTACTTGGCCAGCCGCTGAATAATATTTCAGGGTACAGTTGTGATAATAGATGCAGGAAGCTCTGGATTGAAAGTTCTTTTCCAAGCGACATCCTGTTCGTTTCTTTTATCTGGGAGGGAAGCAATTCCATTGCAAGAGGACCCTAATAAAGGTTGCTAATGCAATGTAGTGTTAGCTTTTCATTGCTCTGGTAATCGTATTAAGGAGCAGAATTATTGGATTGCTGCACTTTTCTTTGAGCACAGTTTCTGGAGTCGCAATTTGTTGTATGTCACTGATGGAAATGAGCGTGCCGAGATGGTTGTTGTAGAGAAGATGACTCCCTTTCCACTCCACAGCAGATCACCATTGTGGTCTGCTTCCTCGTACACCTTCGAGCATCCATGCGTGCAGTTTTTGAACTGAAATATTTGTTTGCCATGTATACTCTCCATACTATCTGTGGAAGGACGCCTAAATAAACCATGCTGCAATTTGCGTTGGTGGGGGAGGTGATGCTCACAGTCTGTAAGCCAAGCATTTGACTCACACCCATTATTATATGTGTGCAAGTGCTTCTTCATAGTCCGTACCCATGTAATATCATACTGTTCTTGGAAGCAAATGATTTAAAGTGATATACAGACAGTATAATGACAGTAATTATGCTAGAGAGCCACAATACAGATGCTTTCTATCAAAAAGTGTAGCAAAAGAGGTGGGATATAACTTTAACCAGAGGTCTTTCCCTGTCTTAGTTCAGCTGATTTTATAAAGGGGTGTTACTGACAGGTTCTTTAAAGGCAGCCTTTGTACAATTTATTCAGCTGTCTTCTCTGTTTAGCTTGAAGAATCTTTGGGGAAGAGTCTCTCAGTGTGTTTGTACAGTGCCTGGCGCAATGGGCCTCGGTTGCAGATGACAGATAATAACAGATAATTCATGGCCTCAAGTTGTGCCAGGGGAGGTTTAGATTGGATATTAAGAAAAATTTCTTCACTGAAAGGGTTGTCAAGCACTGGAACAGGCTGCCCAGGGAAGGGGTTGAGTCGTCCCTGGAGGTATTTAAAAGACATGTAGATGTGCTGCTTAGGGACATAGTTTAGTGGTGGACTTGGCAGTGTTAGGTTAACAGCTGGACTTGATGATCTTAAGGGTCTTTTCCAACCTAAATGATTCTGTGATTTTGTGATCAGTGCTTAACCTGGTGTGTCGGTAGAATAAAACCAGACTGAATTGGATTGGTTGAGTCAGGGTCTTGCAGGAGACTGGATGGGGAGAAGAGGTGGGGTATGGAAGCTAGCTATGACAGACATCAGATGGTTTCTCTCTTGGCTTCAAGAATTGAACAAACTTGTGAGCAGAAGCACCCAGAGTGAATGATTTGAATCAATGTAAGTCTTGGTGCCAAAAAAACGGGAAAACTGATGCCTTTAATCTGCCTTTCCTGCTCAGTCACTCCTGCCTGTGACACTGGTGACATCATGAACAAGATCTGGGTATATGTGGACTAGCGGTGCTAAAATGCCTCAACCTATGTGGTTTTGGATCACAGCGTATGGCTGACATTTCATTTGAGACACCCAGCTCTCTTCATCGTTGGTGGGAAGAGGGCTGCTTCCAGAGAGGAGGTCAGATCATCTATGGTCGTGTTTGCAGGCACCTCTCCTTTGGTGCCGGCAGGATTGGGCTCTGGGTAATTGATGTAGGTGTCTACAGCGAGATTTGAACCTGCTCCCTCTGTGCCCACAATTAGCAAAGTCCTGGACTTTGAGGAGAGAAGGGGATGTTTTGTTTTCAAAACGCTCTTTCGGAACTTAAAAGCCTTGTAAAAAAATGGAGCTGGTACATCCTCATAAAACTAAGGAAGGCATTTTTACCCAATTATATTTTAGCACTTCTGAGCAGAAATCATGTTCCCATTTTAAAATCACCCTCAACACTAAGAGGGCTTTGCTTTAAAAGCTGTTGATTGAAGGGTGTTTAAAGTAAATTGGAAGAACTATGGCAGTTAAACTTGCTGCGAACTTTGGTGCATTGACAGATAAATCTCAAGAAAATACTAGAAGATTTGTCTCTAACAAATGTTGTCAAAGTTCAGGTCTTCCACTGTTCCAATTTCTTTTTGTACCTACCAAAAGCTGAAGACTGTGTCCAGACCTGAGCTGAGACAGATCAGACAGCTCCAGGGGTAATTACTGTGGATTAAGTGGAAAGACTGATTAGTTTCTCAGTGATACAGGAACCTGGAAGGTGTGAGGTAGATCTTTATCAGGATGAAGATGTGGCAGCTTTTGGAGTCTTTCTATATAAGTTGGAATTGCAAAAAGGCTTATCTTATTTTGGTCTACAATTTACATAAAGCATCTGGACTTTGTGTTTAGAAAAAAAAAAAAAAAGAAGGCATGTTCTGCATGTGGAAACAAATGTAAGACAGCTGCAACACCCTTTTCTTGAATCCTCATCTTGAAAAGTGGATTTGAAAGATACATGCATCCCAGGAGCATGAGAGAGCCCTTTTTGTACCCAGGCTTTGGTCCACAGCTGTGCTGACAGTTTGTGTAGTTTCTCCACACTGGGGTTAATTTCAAGATGAGAAAGAATTTTGATATCCCTAAAAGAAACTGAAACACTAACATCCCAATCCTCGGGTCCAGGGGTGATACAGCTTTGTGAAAAGATGAGAGCAATCTCTTGTTAAAGAAACAGATGATAAGAAAACAGCAACGATCCAATTCTATATAGGTTGTCTCCTTTTCTCTTGAAATACAATATCAAGAATACGAAACTTTAAAAAAAAACCTTTTCGAAACCTTAAATATAAATCCTTTATTGTAATATAAATCTTTATCCTTTCAGTGCATGATTGTATGAGTCTTCCCTTTTCATTGGGTTGTATTTGCCTCCCAAGCTGATTGATGTCTGTCTCCTATTTGCCCTGTGTTCTTAGTGCTCTCATTGTAATTCTTCTGTCCATCTTTCATTGTTCTGTTTAGAAAAAGCACATTCTTAAAGTGCTTTAAAAAAGATGGGATATAATCATACCATGCACCTCTTATATATATATATATATATATATGTATTCTCCCATATGCATTTAGACTGCTGTGGGGTGATGTTTTCTTTTTTTTTTTTCCAAAGAAGATCCCAAAGTACATACTCTAGGTTTAAAATTCATGTGGTGCTTTTTTCACTTCTTCAGAACCATCACTTCAAAGGGGTGAGCATCACAGTGCAGTTTGTGCCGAAATCTAATGCAGCGCTTTACATCTGAAGTGGGGTGCGCTGTGTGTTGTGTGAAAAACTTTGCTGGCAAATTCTGTATTCAAAAAAAAATCTATTTAATTTGCTTTTCTTTAGCCGATTGAGCTCTACTCTAAATGGAATTCAGTAACTGCTGTCTGCGCACATACCAGCAGTTCAGCCCCATCACAAATTAAAGTTAGAACTCATATATGCAATTTCCATAATTTTTTTTTTTTTCAAATTACTGATTTCTTAAATTTTTATATTTTTGAACTGATTTCTTCAAACTCTTTCTTCCTTCAGGTAACCTTTTTGACACGACAACGGATCATCTGATAGACACAAACCCAGATTTTTCAGCTTGAATTTCACATCCTGAATCAGTGTTCTTAGCAGGTAGAAACATCCTGTCCTTTGAATAACGTTTCCGGAAGATCAACGAGAGAACTTCAGCTTACCAAAAGACATGGACATCCATACCATTTTCCCTTCAAGTTTGTGTTGTTTCATACGTTTTCCGTGTAACATCAAATAACGAAACCACCAGATTGCTTCACTGTTCTTCATCTTAATTAAAGATGATTTCCCTCCATATCCAATGCATTATTTAATTAGTGGTGTATCCACTCTGAAGACTTTCTCTTGCCTTTGTTTTTCCTCCATGATTGTATTTTTCCACGTGATTGTATGCTTGCCAGCAGTGTTTTGTCTTAAGCCACGCAGAGGTGAATATACACAGCTGGGTGACTCCTCCTGTCCCCAGGGACCAGGGTGGCATCTCTCTCCATCATGAACCCCAGGGGCTCGATAAGCATTTGACCCAGCGAAGCTCTTTGCTTCTGCAGACCCATTTTTCCTTTCCTGGCTGCCTTGGTACCAATGACCAGTCATACGCAGCTGTGATTAAAAAGTCCTCGCTGGATTTAGCAAGAAATAAAGCAGGATTCCTCCCAGCAGTGCCTGGTTTCCTAACTACAACAAGGAGAAGCTATTCCTCAAACAATTTCCCCTACATGGTCCTAGGATGGCTCTCAAGCATCTTTGAAGTGCAGATTGCTGGAGGTGGTCGTTCTCCCTTCACTTTTCACCCCCCGTGTTGCCCTACCACTTCAATCTCAAAACATATTAGTTTGCTGCTTTCCAGGAAGAGGGTCTGCACGCTGTGATTTTTCAACCACTGCCCTTGGCAACAATATTCACCTATTTAAAAAAAAAAAAAGTCACCTTTTGACTGGCACTCTATTGATATCTCAGCAGTTCAGATGAGTGAATCGATCAAGAAATTGCACTACCCTCTTAGACACTGAAAGGGTCAGTCCTTTCAGATCAGGGCTAAGGTAAAATCATATGCAGCCCTCCATGCAAACCTTCACTTCTGCACCTTTTTCATCAGCACTAAATTCACTTTAAAAATGTCGGGAAAAAGTCTAGAAGGTCTTACCCTGAAACATCTATCAATCGCCAGGTAGTCTGAGTGTGTTTCCTGAAATTCAAGGAAGAGCTTGCTAGAGCCTTTACCATTGTGTTTCCTTTCTCTGTGTATATTTAGGTGCATCTTTTTTTTGGGGAAACTATTTGGCCTTTGAGTGTCTCAACAGAAGTGCTATTACAGAGTGGGATGGTTTTTAAAATATTTAATCTCTTTTTTTAACAATCCTAAAGCCTGTTTCTCAGATGTTGCTGAACATTCACAAGTAACTGAAGCCAATGGGAGCATTTTGCTCTCCTGGCACCTGAGAAACCGGGCTCCCAGCCCTTCCCCACCCACCTCCTGTGGACTTTTAGGAATGACCCTGTTCTCTTTGAAACTGTGGAATAGATCGAATATGCACTGCAAACCTTAAAATTTGAGTCTTTCCTTCCCTTGTGGCTTGGAGTTGCCTGCACTGGGCAGGGAGCACCGGCCTGTTGTGTCCGTATCGTAACCCTTCAGCAATGGAATCAGCGTTTTGTAAATTTGGAAGATTGCATTTGTGTTTACTTACTGTGACTACTGTTCAGACTTTCTTCAGAAATCTTTTTATAGGGTTTATTAGAGAGAAGAAAATAAAAAATCATTCCATATTTAGGTAAAAATGTCTCAATCTTCTGTATATATGTTTTATTAATATGTAAATATTTAGATATTTTTAAATTACTATGTTCTTAATAAAGCGACAAGGGACTAGTTGTGAAATGGTGTATAACATTGTGTTGTGTTATCGATCTCTGGGAAACCCTCTTTGTCAGTTCAGAAAAGACAACCTACAATAAATAACTTTAATTGCATGTGTGTTCCTGTGTTCTGTGCTGGATTCCCGTATTTCAGAGGAATTACCTAGCAATTAGTGGACTACGTGGGGAAATGTGTAGGAAAACCCTAAAAGTTACCACCATAAAATTATTTACCACCATAAAACTATTTTTCCAGCTGGCTTAGACAGAAACCATGCTGCCTGCCAATCACGACGACGTCTATATCCAATAGCATAATAACCCTTGAGTATTAAGTGCTGATATGCTTGAAGTCTAATTTTAATTGAATTAGGTGCCTTTATAATCTGCACTTAAAAGGTTAAGCTCTGCTTCTATGGAAACAACACATAGGAAGGACAAACCAATACTCATAATTTGAAGTAGTTGCAAAGATATATGCTTGGTAATTTATTATCACACCCTCGTCAAATGTTGTTTAGCCTTAGAAAATATTTCCTGCAAAAACATGTTCCTGCTAATCTTCCATCAATTACAAGGAGCCAGTGAAGTGACAAAGCGGCTCACCACACCTTTTCTGCTTTATATAAGGAGCACTAGGGATAAATTGCTGGTAAAAAGTCCAGTGAGAGTTTCCTTTACGCTTCGGTCAGCACAGATCAGCTGCAGCCTGGTGCACGTCCTGCATCCGTGTGACATGCTGTGAGTCAGCACGGTCCCTCTCCATTGGGGAGCACTGAAGGAGCAACTAAATCATAGATCACAGAAGGGTTTGGGTTGGAAGGGACCTTTTAAAGTCATCTAGTTCTAACCCTGCTGCCAGGGGCAGGGACACCTTCCACTAACCCAAGTTGCCCAAAGCCCCATCCAACCTGGCTTTGAACCCTTCCAGGGAGGGGGCAGCCACAGCTTCTCTGGGCAGCCTCTGCCAGTGTCTCGCCACCCTCATTTTTGTAAAAACTTTTTTCCTGATGTCCAGTCTAAACCTACCCTCTCTGTTTAAAACTGCTGCCCCTTGTCTTGTCACTACAGACCCTGGTAAAATGTTTGTCTCCGTCATCCTTATAAGCCCCCTTTAAGTATTGAAAGGCCACTATAAGGTCTCCCTGGGGCCTTCTCTTCTCCAGGCTGAGCAACCCCAACTCTCTCAGCTTTTCTTCACAGCGGAGGTGTTCCAGCCCTCTGATCATCTTCGTGGTCTCCTCTGGACCCACTCCAACAGGTCCCTGTGTTCCCTGTACTGCTGCCCCCAGAGCTGGACACAGCGCTGCAGGGGGGTCTCACCAGAGTGGAGTAGAGGGGCAGAGTCACCTCCCTCGACCTGCAGGTCACACTTCTCTTGATGCAGCTCAGGATACAGTTGGCTTTCCGGGCTGTGAGAGCACAGTGCTGGCTCACGTCCAGGTTTTCATCTACCAATAGCCCCAAGTCCTTCTCAGCAGGGCTGCTCTCAACCCCTTCATCCCCCAGCCTATATTGACACTGGGGGTTGCCCTGACCCAGGTTCAGGACCTTGCACTTGGCCTTGCTGAACCTCATGACATTCACATGAGTCCACTCTCCAGCCTGACAAGGTGAACAGCAATTGCCCTTGCCCTCCACCACCCATGAATTGGCTTCAGATCTGAATGCAACTCATCACTCACACAATTAGGAATCTTCTAGCTTGATGGAACAAATCCATCCTTTGATAAACAAGTATTTCACTCACCTGCTCTGTGCTATAAGTCAGGCCCCAAAGTGTTGTTTAGCTTGTTTTTTTTAGACAGGGGGCAGGTTAATACACTTACTTGTAACATTAACTGGCCTGTCTTTAAGAGACAATTAAAAGTGAGAAATGTTGCTGTGTGACAGGATCCCCAAGGCACCAAATTTCATCTGTGCTGCAAAGCCACCAGCAAGTCTGCAAGGCTGCAGTTTCACCTGTTGAAACAGCCTCGGGATGGAGCAAGCGCCATTGCCAGCATCCACGCAGGGGCTCCAGCCGAGCTCCAGCACCTTTCCCGGGCCGTTTGGCCAGTGCATCCCTCTGTCTTGTGTACAGGACACTAGAGATTAATACTTTGGGTGAAAAAAATCCTTCCGAAGCTTGAGAGGAGAAAGGATATCCTCCTGGTAACATGAAAGGAAACTGGAGCCTGGGCTTTATAAAAAATGCATTAATTGCGAGACAAGAAGAAAGTCATCTCAAGTGCCTGTGACATGTTGGTTTAGAAATGGCTGGCTGAGTCTTTCGGGGGGAACACATGCCATCACATCAGAGTGGTTTGGGGTTGGGTGGTCTGGGTGCAGCCACCCCTCCTTATCCCCCCAAAACCTATCCTTTGCAGAGGTTGTGATGCCTTGTGGGGAAGCACATTTATCCTTCGCTGGGGAGGGGAGGGGGCACAGTCCTGGGAAAAATCCGTGGGGCCACATCCTCCTAGAGAGACAGATGTAGACAGGATTTTGCAAGATTTTTCAAAAATAACCCCCTTGTGCATGTTCTCCCCAAAATCCAAAGTAGCAAAATGTCTTGTAGAAGGTGCTGAGACATCCCTTCTCCCTCCACTGGCTCTCCCACTGCTAAAGCATCCCCACAGCTGGGCTGGGGTGAGCACCTTCACCCCTTCCCACCACACACTCATCTCAGAGAGGTACGAGAGGGGTTTGTACAAGTAGGTCAGGTATGATTTCTCATCCGCTGAATGCTAATAAAAGCCACTGATGTGAAACCTATAACATTATGTGTATAAATAATTTAGCTCCAGTGTGTAAACATTGATTCTGGGCTTTAAAAAAAAAAGAAATAATTCCATCAGCTTTTCCCCTCCCCTCCATGCATATGTCGTTATGCCTGACTGCTAACAGGGGCAGAAAATAGCTAATACTTGGGGAATTTGGAAATCAGGGAGACACACCCCTTGTGTTTCTGCACTGGCTCCTCCCTCCACTCAGATCCTCAGAGGTATAAAGGAATCAGGATGAGCAAAGCAGCTAATTAGGAACAAGGGCATAATTCTGGCTTGTAATTGCAAGTAACTGTTGACCAGAGGGATGGTGGTAAGAGGAGAAGAGGCTGCGTTTCATGACCCACATTATCCCCTTCACTCCTCTCGCTCCCTCGGGCAGCTGCAGGCACCAGACTCACACTACACAGCATCCATCTGACCCTTCCAGCAGCTGCCTTCAGATGAGCTGTTTTGCTCCAAAACTGCCCTCAGGAGGAGTCCCCACAGGGTGTCTAAGCCCACCTCGAGCTGACCTTGTGACTCTCCAGCCCTGGAAGACCTCACCACAGCCAAGCAAGGGAGGTAACAGCCAAATAGCAATAGCATCCTTCAGAGAGGAAATTCAGACATCAAGAGTGGCTGCAGGGGTCAAGCAAAGCCCCATGGCTGGAAACACTGGGCCAAGGCCAGGAAGGAACTGCTTTGGCTCACCCTTGCCCTGTGGGACCTTTGTCAAGGATTACAAGCTGCTGTGGCAGATAGCACACAATTAGCTGGACCTTTAGCCCATAAATTGCCAAACTGTTCCATTATCTTTTCTGAAGGTCTGGGAGGATAAATGGTCCACTGATGGTTGCTCTCCCATGAAACTCATCCCAACATAACTTTGTGTTAAAGTTTCACAACACTGCAGTTGCCCCTGATGCTACCAACTGGCATGGGCTGAAGACCTTCATCTACCTCTGCCCAGCAAGAGCCATCATGGGTGGAACAACTATGGTGGCCCATGGCTCCTGCTGGAGCCTGGCCATAGGCCCAGCTTGGGGTGGCAACCACCACCATGGCCAGGGATGTCCCCTGGTCATGTCCATCACGAGGAACACCCAGGAGAATTGTCATCTTCAGATGATGCCTGGGCAGGTCAGGGTGGATGGAAAAAGTCAACTCACATAGTTCTGCCATCAACTGACACTCGTGTGGCCTCAGGGACATCCCCTGCCCAGAGGTGGTTCAGCAAACCATCGTATAGACAGCACGTGCACACACTGGGAGGTGATCCTGCACTCCAGCAAAGGAAATCAGTCTGTGAGACTTTTAAAAAAACCTCATTGGCAGCAACAGGGAATGTTGCAACATCCTGCTCCACTTTTGCCTCATGCCCAGTACTCCCCGGTGGCACCAGGTGAAAGCGAGTGTGGGCTGGAGGAGGACAAGGGGGACATTGGCATGTCAGGACACTGTGAGCCCATGTCAGCTCCCCAACAAGTCACCGTGAAGTTAGCACAGAGGGATCTGGACTGGAACCAGCATGTGGCTATTGCTGTTACCACAGCTTAGAGAAAGCAAAGATTAATGTAATCATTTAATCCCGAGAGATTTCAGGATTCACTGACTGTATCTCATGTCTCCATCCATCGCGGCACAGGGGATGTGTGTAAACTGCTATGCACTTAGCTGGGCCTCTGCTCCCTTCTGATTTCCCTTTCCCTGAGCTCCTGCGTGCGCACTCAGACCCCAACTCTCCCCACTGACACATCTCTACCTCCTGATGCTGCAGCGCAGCAGTGGTGGATCCTGCCCACAGCATCTGGCCTGATTTTTGGCTGGTCAGAATGGTGAAACCAGCCACCCTTGATTTTCTTGACTTTTTCAATGGTGATGGCTTGGTCCACAAAGCCCTGAGTCCTCCAGCTCCCTGGAGCATACAGCTTGATGCTGGCAGCGCCAGTGGGACATCTGCTTCCTACCCCTCCATCAGCACCCTACTAGGCTGATGCTGTGGGGAGAGCCAAAGGCACCCAGGCTGGGCTGGACACCCTGCAGGGAATGGGATTTGCCTTGGGGTTAGAAACACCCTTTGCCTGCATAAAATTTGCCCAATCACCATAGTCTGGATGGGCAACAGGACAGCGTCAGTGACACCTGATGACATTCGTCATTCTGTCCCTCTGGTCCAAGCTACCACAGGTGATCTGATACTGTGGAGAGACGCCCTACTTGGGGATGCCACTGCCCTTCGCTTCTTGCCCCAGGACTAAAACACAGGCAGAGGCTGGTGAGCAGCCCCCAGCTGCCCTGAACACCCAGGTGCTGCCGGTCCCCAGGGAGCGAGCACTCCCACAGAGATGGAGATTTGGGTGCTGCTGCGAGACCGCCTCCATTTCCTGGCTTCTCTGCTTGTCAGGACATCACCTTCAAAGCTTCATCACCTGGAGAGCATGAAGTGAGCCAAACCCCAGTGCATTAACATAGATTTTGCATTTAACATTTATTACAGCAATGAGCTCCTGCATGGGTCCTTTGCTCCCCTTCACTGAGCATGATGGATCAGCACCCATCTCTCATTTAATGCCCCCTTGGGAAAGCCTTAGAGCAGCAGAGACTGCTGCCTCAGCCACAGGTCACCCACGTGCAGGCTCCCAGCACCCACCCCAGTGGGGTGGTATCCCTGGGGTCTCCATCCAGCCCGTGGCCAGGTCCAGGCAGTGAGGACCTCCTCCTTCCCCAAGCTGTCTCACTTCTCCCATGGGTTTTATTTCTACCTCCTGCTCTGTGGCAACGTTCTCCCTTTCCCCATCCCTCCCTGCAGCAGATAGGACATCCTTTTGGGGTGGCAGGGAAAAGCCCAGGCTGAAGCTGGACCTGCAGGTGTGATGGACCTGTAGTGAAGATGATGGACACCTTCTGCTTGCCCAGTCCGTGTCACCCCTGTCCTCCAGAGGAGCTGCAGGCAGGAGCAGGAGGTGCTGCCAACCCAGGGACGCTGCAGCCACACACCTCATCGCAGGCTGCGGGGCTTTCTGTGCAAGCCAGCATTCACTTTAATGAATAGAAGTGGATGCTTTCTCCAGAATAAATCTCTTATAGGTGGGGACTGCTCTTGGAGACCTTCTGGTAACTCCACTTGTTGCTGTTCAGGTAGGAAGCCCAGGTTCATGGCCAAGGTTACGCTCTTCCTGCTCTGAGTCAAACTTTTGCACTTCTTTTAATGCTAGGCAGAAAATCAAACAAGCTCAAACAAGGGAATGTGAGGGCTTCATCTGGAGAGGGACTTCACTTGGAGGAGGACGTTGCTGAGGTCTCAGCCTGCAGTTTTGCTGCTCAGCAGTGCCGGGTTAGCTCTGTCCCAGGGGGAGATGGAGCTGCTTGGGCAGGATGGAGACCTGCAGATCTGCTGTCCCACTGTGGTGGGTTGACCCTGGCTGGATGCCAGGTGCCCACTAAAGCTGGTCTATAACTGCCCTCCTCAACTGGACAGGGCAGAGAAAATACAACAAAAGGCTCATGAGTCAAGATAAGGAGAGAGAGATCACTCAGCAATTACCATCACAGGCAAAACAGACTCGATTGGGGGGGCATTAGCCTAATTTATTGAATCAAATCAGAGTAGGCTAATGAGAAATAAGAAATAAGTCTTAGAACGCCTTCCCCCCACTTCTCCCTTCTTCCTGGGCTCAGCTTTACTCCCGATTTTCTCTGCCTCCTCTCTACCAGCAGTACAGGGAGAAGGGGAATGGGGGCTGTGGTCAGTTCACCATGTGCTGTCTCTGCCGCTCCTTCCTCCTCAGGGGAGGACTCCTCACACTCTGCCCTGCCCCAGCGTGGGGTCCCCCCCACAGCAGACAGCCCTCCATGAACTTCTCCAACGTGAGTCCTTCCCGGGGGCTGCAGCTCTTCACGCACTGCCCCAGCGTGGGTCCCTCCCAGGGGTGCAGCCCTTCGGGCACAGCCTGCTCCAGCGTGGGTCCCCCGCGGGGTCACAAGTCCTGCCAGAAACCTGCTCCGGCGTGGGCTCCTCTCCCCACGGGGCCACAGGTGCTGCCAGGAGCCTGCTCCAGCGTGGGCTTCCCACAGCCACAGCCTCCTTGGGGCACCCCCTGCCCCAGCGTGGGGCCCTCCCCGGGCTGCAGGTGGAGATCTGCTCCTCCGTTCCCCTCCCTGGGCGCAGGGCACAGCTGCCTCCCCACGGGCTGCCCACGGGCTGGGGGGAACCTCTGCTCCGGGCCTGGAGCACCTCCTGCCCTCCTGCTTCACTCACCCGGGGGCTGCAGCGTTGTTTCGCTCACATGTTCTCACTCCTCTCTCCAGATGCAGTTGCTGCTGCACAGTAACTTTTTCCCCTTCTTAAATACGTTATCCCACGTCACCGATGGGCTCGTCCTTGCCCAGTGGTGGGTCCATCTTGCAGCCGGCTGGCACTGGCTCTGTTGGACATGGGGGAAGCCTCTAGCAGATTCTCACAGAAACCACCCCTGTAGCCTGCTTCCCCCCTGTCCCTGCGCTACCAAAATCTTGCCATGCAAACACAATACATCCTCCCACCAGCCCAGGTTGCCCAAATCCGTGTCCAACCTGGCCTTGAACCCTTCCAGGGAGGGGGCAGCCACAGCTTCTCTGGGCAACATGTGCCAGGGCCTCACCCCCCTCACAGTAAAGAATTTCTTCCTTATGCCCAATCTATACCTATCCTCTCTCAGTTTAAAACAATTGCCCCTTGTTCTGTCATTACAGGCCTCAGTAAAAAGTCTCTCTGTTTTCCTTGTAAGACCTTATTATATATTTAAAGGCCTCAATAAGTGGTCCCTGAAGCTTTCTCCTCTCCAGGCTGAACAACCCCAACTCTCTCAGCCTGTGTTCACAGGAGAGGTGTTACAGACTGATCACTTTTGTGGCCTCCTCTGGACCCACTCCAACAGGTCCACGTCTTTCTTTACTGGTGACCCCAGAGCTGGACACAGCACTGCAGGAGGGGTCTCACCAGAGTGGAGTAGAGGGGGAGGATCCGCTCCCTTGACCTGCTGGCCACACTTCTCTTGATGCAGTCCAAGGACATGGTTGACTTTCTGGGCTGCGAGTGCACAGTGCTGGCTCATGTCCAGGTTTTCATCCACAAATAGCCCCAAGTCCTTCTCAGCAGGGCTGCTCTCAACCCCCCCATCCCCCAGCCTGTACTGACACTGGGGGTTGTCCTCACCCAGGTTCAGGACATTGCACTTGGCCTCGTTGTACCTCATGACATTCACATGGGTCCAGTCCCTCAGCTGCCAAGGTCCGTCTGGATGGCATCCCTTCCCTCTAGTAAATCAACTGAACCACTCAACTTGGTGTCATCTGCAAACTTTCTGAGCATGCACTAGAAGCCACTGTCTATGTGTTACATGCTAGAGATTCAGTACGAACTGGCATCAAAGGCAGTCGAGTGGTACATCACAACTGATATCGCTAATGTGTTTTTTTCAATCCCTTTGGCAGCAGAATGTAGGCCACAATTTGCTTTCACTTGGAGGGATGTCCGGTACACCTGGAATCGACTGCCCTAGGGGTGGAAACACAGCCCCACCATTTGCTGGACTGATTCAGACTGCACTGCCACAGGGTGAAGCTCTGGAACACCTGCAGTACGTTCATGACATCATCATGTCGGACAACACCACAGAAGTTTTTGAGTAAGAGAAGTAAATAGTCTGAATCCTTCTGAAAGCTGGTTTTGCCATTGAACAAAGTAAGGTCGAGGGACCTGCACAGGAGATCCAGTTTTTAGGAGTAAAATCCCAATATGGACCTCTTCAGATCCCAATGTATGTAATCAATAAAATAACAGCTACGTCTCCACCAACTAGCAGAAAGGAAACACAAGGTTTTTTAGGTGTTGTGGGTTTTTGAAGAATGCATATTCCAAATTACAGTCCAGTTGTAAGCCCTCTCTATCAAGTGACCCAGAAAAAGAACAATTTCAAATGGGGCACTGAACAATGACAAAACTTTGAACAAATTAAACAGAAGATTGTTCATGCAGTAGCTCTTGGGCCAGTCTGGGCAAGACAGGATGTTAAAAATGTGTTCTACTCTGCAGCCAGGGAGAATGGCCCTACCTGGAGTCTCTGGCAGAGAGCACCAGGGGAGGCTCAAGGTTAGCCCCTGGGGCTTTGGAGTCGGGAGTATAGAGAATCTGAAGCCTGCTGTACTCCAACTGAAAAAAAAATATTGGCAGCATATGAAAGAGTTTGAGCTGCACCTGCCAGTGCTGGGCTGGATGTTCAAAGGGATGGTCCCCTCTACACACCATGAAACTGATGCCGCGTGGAGTAAGTGGGTCACACTGGTCACACAACGGGCTTGAGTAGGAAACCCCGGTTGTTCCATGTCATGGTTTAAACCCAGTCAGCAAACACCAGACAGACGCTCGGTCACCCACATCCCAGTGGGTGGGGGAAAGAATTGGAGGGGTAAAGGTAAGGAGACTCATCGGTTGAGATAAAAACAATCTAATAATTGAAATAAAATAGAATTTAAATAACAATTTTAATAATAATAGAAAATACAAACAATTAATGCACAATGCAATTGCTCATCACCTGCTGACCAATGCCCAGCCCATTCCTGGCCAGTGATCCCAGGAAAGAGAGAATCCTGAAACCACCATCCTGGAAGTGAGAGTGAGCTTCACAACCAGCCCTCACTTATGTACTGAGCATGCTGCTATATGATATGGAATATTCCATTGGCCAATTTGGGTCTGTTGCTCCTGCTGTGCTCCCCCCAGCTTCTTGTGCACCTGCGCACTAGCAAGACCTGAGAGGTCCTTCATTTCTTAGGAACAACTGTAAACATCAGTACATTATCAACATTATTCTCATACCAAATCCCATACTGAATCCAAAACACAGCACTATTCTAGCTTTCAAGAAGGTAAAAAATATTAGCTCTATCCCAGCTGAAACCAGGACATCCAGGAATCTTGGAAGTGACCATGGACTGGACACAAGGCAAAGATTTCAGAATATTGCCAGAGGAGAAGGAGCCGTGTCCTGAAGAGGCCCCACTGCACAATAAACTACCAGAAAATGAGAAGCAATATGCTTTTTTCACTGATGGGTCCTGTTGTACTGTAGGAAAATATGGATAGTAGAAAGCTGCTGTGTGGAGTCCTTCACAGCAAGTCACAGAAACTGCTGAAGGCCAAGGTGAAACGAGTCAGTTTGCAGAGCTGAAAGCTATCCAGCTGGCTTTAGATATTACTGAACAAGAAAAACAGCCAGTACTTTATACTGGCTCATGGATGGTGGCAAATGCCCTGTGAGGGTGGCTATAGCCATGGAAGCAGACCAACTGGCAGCGCAGAGGCAAACCCATCTGGGTTGCTGAATTATGGCAAAATATTGCTGCTTGGGTAGAGAACCTGGTCATAAAAGACATCACATAGATGCTCATGTACCCAAGAGTTGGGTCACTGAAGAACATCAAAACAACCATCAGGTGGATCAGGCTGCTAAGATTGAATTGGCTCAGCCCAATGGTCCCATGACACCTCAGGCCATCAAAGAAGAGACACAACATATAGATGGGCTCATGATGAAAGGGTGGACTTGATCATGCACACTATTGCGCAGGTTACCCATGAATGTGAAATATGTGCTGCAATCAAACAAGCCAAGCAGTTAAAGCCTCTCAGGTATGGAGAATGATGTCTGAAATATAAATATAGGGAGGCCTGGCAGACTGACTATATATCACACTCCCACAAACCCTCCAAGGCAAGTGTCATGTGCTTACAACGGTGGAAGTAATGACTGGATGGCTGGAAACGTATCCCATGCCCCATGCCACCACCTGGAACACTATCCTGGGCCTTGAAAAATGAGTCTTATGGTGACATGTCACCCCAGAAAGAATTGAGTCAGACAACGGGACTCATTTCCAAAACAACCTCCTAGACACCTGGGCCAAAGAGCGTGGTATTGGGTGGGTATACCACATCCCCTGTCACGCACTAGCCTCTGGGAAAATTGAACAATACAATGGACTGTTAAAGACTACACTCAGAGCAACAGGTGCTGGGACATTTAAAAATTGGGCTACACATTTAAAAAAAGCCACATGGTTAGTCAACACTAGGGGATCTGCCAATCAGGCTGGCCCTGCCCAGTCAAAACTTCTACGCACTATAGAAGCAGATAAAGTCCCTGCAGCGCAAATAAAACGTATGCTGGGGAAGATGGTTTGGGTCATTCCTGCCTCAGGCAAAGGCAAACCCATCCATGGGACTGCTTTTGTTCAAGGACCTGGGTGCACTTGGTGGGTGATGTGGAAGGATGGGGAAGTCTGATGTGTACCTCAAGGGGATTTGATGCTGGGTGAGAATAGCCAATGACCGGAATTCTATTATGTTAATTGCTATATAATACTGTACGTCATCACTGCTATGGTTGCTATATGCCATATCTATGGTATTAAAGTAAAAATTGCCCGGATTAATAAAGAATTAATTTTGACAAAACCAGGCAAAGTGCAGTAATGATAGAACTGGACAAGCACAGTGGTGATGGAACCAGAACTGGTTTCAGCATACAACAATCCAACACCACACACAATGTCTCCTGCCCTGAAGGACTCCTATAACAGATGGAACCCAAAGTTATGGACTAAATTAAGTCAATGAACATTTTAGAGGGATGCCCCATAGACTGAAGGAATGATATCTGTGTGTATATTGCAAAAGACAGGAAAGGTAGTGGCGATGAATTGGCATGTCTTGGAAAGTGTGGAACCTGGGCATGGTGTAAATGATATAGAATTGGTAGATATTGTCCTGGCTGGAATAAAGTTAATTCTCTTCCTAGTAGCTGGTATGGTGCTGTGTTTTGGGTTTAGGATGACAATAATGTTAATAACACACTGATGCTTTAGTTGCTGCTGAGCAGTGTTTACACTAAGTCAAGGACTCAGAATCACAGAATCATCTAGGTTGGAAAGGACCCTGGAGATCATCTAGTCCAACCGTTCTCCTAGCACAGTTCCCACCTACAGCATGCCTAAATCGCTCTAAATCGATGCTCTATGCTCTAAATCGACCCGACTCTTTAACCCCTCCAGGGATGGGGACTCCACCACCTCCCTGGGCAGCCCATTCCAACGCCCAACAGCCCCTTCTGGAAAGAAACTAGGAGGAAATCTGGCCAGGGGCCACAGCTTGGGAACTGGCTGGGCATTGGTATGTGGATAGTGAGTAATTGCATCGTGCATCACTTGTTTTGTATATTATTATAAGTCTATTATCATAATTATCATCATCATCATTGCTTAATTTTTTATTGAATGATCTATTTATTTATCCCCTTCCTTTTCTGTCCTATTAAACTGTCTTTATCTCAACCCACGAATTTTACTTTTTTTCTGATTCTTTCTTCCATTCCACTGCAGGGGGGTGTGTGTGTAAACAGCTGTGTGGTGTTTAGCTGCCTGCCGGGTTAAACCATGGCACTATGTCATTGATGAAGATATTAAGTAGCTCTGGTCCCGGTATGAAGCCTTGAGGGACACCACTCATTACTGGTTTACACTTGAATGTTGAAATGTTGACTGCAACTCTGGACATGGCTATCCAGTCAATTCCTTATCCATCTAACAGTCCATCCATCAAACCCATATCTCTCCAATTTAGAGGCACAAGTGTTAGCAGGTGACCGTATCAAAGGCCTTCCAGAAGCCCTGAACCCCATCACTGCAGTTTATAGGTCACATAGGATCTAACATTGTTCGAAGAGCAACCGGGTCTTAGCCCTGCCATTAAGTCAGAGACACTCTTATCTACTGCAACCTCCTCCATGTTGGGTCTAGGGGTGCTGTGGGGCTGAGACCTTTTCTCCTGACCCCACAAATCAGGTGTTGGTAGACACATTCAGGATGTTGGGGCAGCGACACGCCTGGCCGCAACCTGCCCAGGAGGGTCAGATCCAGGCAAACCCAACCTTTGCACCCATGACCAGGACTCAGAGGCTCCATCTCCGGCTGGACAAACCGCCTATTTTTAACGCTGCAAATTTTGCTTTGTGAAACTGGGAGGCAGGACACTGCTGGGCTGACCTTGAGCAACTCTCACATCTTCTCTGTCCTCCTCCATCCCTGTCTCTGAAGGGAGAAGATGAACCCACGCACCCTACACACAAACTCCTTTGCTTTTGTCCAACACAAACCCCTCTGCAAGTGCGAAGGTTAATGCACAGGCAGCGCGGTGCCCTTCCAGAGGCGGTTTGCTGGCGAACCCCAGATCTCTTCCTTCAGAAACAAATTGCTCTTCAACTATTGCCATCTTGTGGCGTCTGTGACCCGTTACTTGTTCCTTTTATCTGCTAATGGTGTTGGTGAGAATCAGCAATGTACACAGGCAATTTTAAAATGAAATGTAAATGAATCAGAAATGCCTACGGAGGAGCCATTAGCATAAATCCAATCAAAGGGCTTTGTTTAACTTGTTAAAAATGACTAAATATTTAGTAAGTGTGGGTGGGTGAGGTGATTCTTGCTCACACTCAGGAAGTTTTAGAAGCAAAACTAATGCTGATATCTTAAATGGCTGAACTTAAAAGCAATTTTCTACCCTGAACTCTGCCTTCTCGGTCTGTAACTCGCTGGAATATCATTGCCTGTTCAAGGAGATCACCTCTAAAATATTATCTTCGCTTCTAATAGCAGTCAACTCATTCAACAAGGATATTTGGACTCCAGGCCGTGAGCATTGCAGGGGTCTCCTGGCAGTGGGGAGTCCCCTGCCCATCCCAGCCATGCAATGGTCCCCTTAGGTGGGATGCCGGGGGTGCAGTGCAAGGCAGCACCACCAGCTGTGCAGAACCACCCTGACCTGCCAGTGTCATGCACCATCAAGATCACCTTGGGCATGACACAAGGTGATACAAGGAAGAAATTCTTTACAATGAAGATACAAGGATGAAATTCTTTACAATGAAGGTGATGAAACACTGAAACAGGGTGCCAAGAGAGGTGGTAGATGCCCCATCCCTGAAAATATTCAAGGCCAGGTTGGATGTGACTCTGAGAAACCTGATCTAGTTGGAGATGTCCCTGCTCATTGCAGGAGGGTTGGACTAGCTGACCTTTAAAGGTCCCTTCCAACCCAAACTATTCTATGATTCTATGAGCAAGAGCCATTCCAGTGCCTATAGTCTTTGTCCAAACTGGTAAGACTGGGTTGGATTCACTGCTCTGTCCCCGGTGCTACCTGCTGACTGTCAGAAGGTGCACATGAGGCTGATGTTTGGTGGTGGTTTAAGTGGCATAGGCAGACCTGCCAGCAGCCCCCTGGGTTTCGCTGCTGCCATCTGCCTATCCCACATCCACTCCTCACTTTCCAATGTTCACAGCAGCTTTTGTAGAGCCACCCAGATTAAACCAACCCCAAACAAAGGGGGTAAACCCCATTTTTTTTTTTTTTTGAGTCCACATCTATTCCCTGACCCATCAGTTATACCACAGACATATGGATAGGGCTAAGAATATTAGTCATAGCAAGGTTTGACTCCACAGCTCAGATTAAATCAAATAACTGAGTTAAAAACAATGCTCAGACTTGGCTCTGCAGTGACTCCTTGGACTCCACAGGCATCACTCAAGCAAGCGGTGGATGGGGCTTGGGGCAACACTTTGCATTTGGGAACAGCAGCTCTTTCCCGCTGATTCACTCTCCAGCACGGAGTTGCATCAGGGCGGGTGTTAATTGCATTTCTGGAAATCAAAGCAGCCAGTACTGGGGCTGTTTGCTGGTTTTTGCTTTGCTGCTTTCCCCCCAGCACTGCCCATCTGCTGGTTTTGCTTTCCCATCTGCACAGGAAAATACCTCACCTGGAGGGATATCTCTCCCTCCGGGACCCCCAGGCTGCTCCAAGAATTCACCCCTTTTATCCCACTGCCCGAGAGTGAGGTCCTGCAAAGGCAAATGCTGCTGTGGAGAGTTTACTTAACCTGGGCACAAATCCTGAGAAAATACACTCAGAATTGGCTGCAGGGTAGGGG
>NW_020799092.1:75899263-75906486 GCF_003259725.1 Athene cunicularia
GGGGGGGGGGGAGGCAGTGGGATGCAGGGGATGGGAAAGAAATGAAGAAATGGGAAGATTTAACAGCATGATCATTCCTTTCCCTGTGTGTTTTGGTGCATTTTTTCTTTTAAATGCTGGAAAAAAGCCCTTCAGGACGATGCAGACCACCGTGTTTTTACAGCGCTTCCCACTGCTGCTGGGCATGCCTGCTGAGGCAGGGCTGCATTGGAGGGTGCAGAGGCTGCAGGGAGCCCCGACGCCCTCCTCCACCCACCCCTGTGTCCCAGCACGGTGGGAGCTCCAGCTCACCTCCTTGCAGCTCCACCGATCGTCCCCATGAAGCAGCCTTTGCATCTCTCCCCTCTACATGTAAAACAGGGGCTTTCCAGGAGTTTCTTGGGGGAGCTGCTACCTGCAGGCTCAGCAAACCTTGGACTGGATGCAAGACAGATGTTTAGGTTCCTCCTCTGCTGTGAGACTGTTATGGCAACACGCTCACATTCAGCCCCTCGAGGAGAGCAAACCACCGAACTTCTGCTTAAGGGTTTGGGTTTGGTTTATTTTTTCTTTTCCAAAGGGAAAAATACACCATTGCACAGTGGTGATCCCTGTGGAGATAAGCGGTTGCAATAAGCACCTGTGGCCTCTTCCAGGGCACCTCACCTGCAGCCCTGAGAGCACTTTGCTGACATTGCACCTATTTCCCAACAGAGGAATTGGGTGTATAAACCACTTTTCCCCATTTGCTCAAGTTTTGGACACCTGATTGGCATGATCCCAGGCTGGGATTTCAGCTCTGCTTCAGCAGCCAACAGTTCAGGTGTGTTTAATGGATCCTAACTGCATGCTTATCTAGTGGATATTGCTGCGGCAGAAGGAGCAGAGGCAGGGACAGACCTGGATGGCTGTGTGTCACCCTACGGAGGAAAAATGGAAACTGGAGGCAACAGCACCCACCACCACCCCCTCCCTGGTCTCTGGCAGGCAGGGTTGCTGAGGTCATTTTGCTCCTTGCAATAGTCATGGGTTCGCCCTGGGAGCTGCTTGCTTCTTTGCTCACGCATCCAGCTGCCTCAGCTCAGCATCAACAAACGCCTGGCATCCCAAAAACTGAAGTACCCAAAGCAAGACAGTGTCCAAGCTGAGGCTATTCAGCCCATCAGTGGTGGAGGAGAGGAGCACATCCCACCTCCATCTTGATGAAACTTGGGCAAACTCCTCCAGCTGAAGCCCTGGACCCTCTGCATCAGTCTTGCTGGGAGGTCTGAGAGGTCTTTCAAGCTGAAAGCGGGTAGATTTAGACTGGACGTAAGGATGAAGTTTTTTATTATGAGGGTGGTGGGATACAGGAACAGGTTGCCCGGAGAAGCTGTGGATGCCCCATGATTTGAAATGTTCAAGGTCAGGTTGGACTGGGCTTTGAGCAACCTGATCTAGTGCAAGATGACCCTGTCAATGGCAGGGGGGTTGGACTTGATCTTTAAAAGTTAATTTCAACTCAAATCAGTCTGTGATTCCATGATTATATGGTTTAAACAGCACGCTTGCCTTCTGTTGTGCTCTGGCAGCAGGACGGCATTTCCCCCATGGGTCCACCTAAACTCCCACACATCAGTACCAACCCCTCACAGCTACTGGGTAGAGCTGGCAGTGATGGGAGGCAGAAAAATCCTGGATGGAAAGTAAGACTCCTTGCCAAAGAAATTATCCGAAGCAGGTGGTTCCAGCTCGGAGGAACTCAATTTATATTCCCAAACGACATGCTGGGAGCTGCTCACAGCTCCATCAACAAGCACAACGCAGGCAAGGCAGATGTTTCGGCGAGTGCCAGCAGCTGGAATAGGATTGCTGGCTCAGCTGAGCTGCACCCATCGCTCCAGAGGGTAATTCGGGAAGTCAGCGTTTGGGGCGCATCCCAAGGGAGCCTGTATCGGGTGGCTGCAGGTCTGGCTGGCAGGATCGCACAGCCCTGTCTGAAACAGTGAGGTGGTGGCATGAGAAGCCAGGCAGGAGGCGAGGCTCCTGGATTATTTATAAACTCAAGCCTTGGAAAGGGTCTCGCGCAGAAAAGCACAGGGTGTATGGGCTGATAATGACCCCTGATAACAGGGTCTTGTTGGTGCCATCCATGTTGCAGGTGTAGCTCTCCCCAGGACATGTCACTGCCAGAGCTTTTTTGGCATGGGGAAATTCAAAATTTTTGGGGATGCCCAGGCTCAGCATGGTGGGATGCGGCTTGGGGAAATGAAGCCCTACAAGAGGTAAAGGACACAAGCAGCGTGCTAACAGGCAGTGCAAGGCAGGAGGCTTACCCACCGAACAGATGTTGTCTGAACGGGTGAATTTTCAGGACTGGAGGGGGAAGAAGGTGGCTCATGTAGGCTGGGCAATTGTGCTGAAGGGAGCGTGGCAGAGGCTGCTGCATTGCCCAGTGCTGTGCACTTGTTTTATTTTCCATGTGGTGGCCAAATGGCTGGTAACGAAGAGAAGCTTTGCAGTGTCTCCTGCCCCAGCCTGACAGAAGTAAGGGGGTCAATGAAATGTTCCCCAGGTGATACACAGTGAGGATGCCAAACAGGTGGAGACAGCAAAGGTGGGGGTGGGAATCTAACACAATTTTGGAAGGATATGGATAAGGCCAAGGGGGATTCAGCAGAACCCACCCCTAATGTTGCAAGTGGCTCCTGCAAGAGGCCATGGGAGAGCACACAGGCACGTCTCAGCCACAAAGTGCCACCTTCCCCAATCGCCTACACGGCTTCTTCAAGCCAGACACTCTTCCACATGAGTTGCAGTTCAGCCTGCCCACCTCAGGGAGAGCCCTCACCACCCCAGCCCAGGGATGATGGCCGTTCCTACGAGCCCTGTAGATGCCCGGGCAAATAAATAAAAAACTGGGAGATGGACTTTCCCTTGGGGCTTTCAGGGTGGCCGAGTGCAGGAGCAAGGTACAAAACACTGCAAAAGCGATGAGGAAGAGATGGGTGTTGCAAGGGTGCCTCTTTATAGGAAGGGATAGAGCACCTTTAAAGCGCAGTGGCATTTAACTGCTGGTGCAAAAGCAGCCAATGGCCCCTGGCCAGGCACACAGCAAGAGGAGAACATGCACCGAGACCCCAGGAGCATTTGTGGACATGCCGCTCTCCCCATTTCACCTCAGCAGTCACTGGAAAAAGGGGTACAGGCAAGACTAGCTGGACCCCATTGATTGCTTGTAGGCAGCATCACCCCGTTTGACCAGTATGCAGTGCTGGTTGGCTAGGTCAGGACCCTGCCCATGGGTGCTCACTCCACAGTGGATGTTCCCCTGGGTGCAGGGGCAGGGGGACTCAGCCCAGCCTGGAGCACTGGATAAACAGAGCCTGCAAAAATGCAGAGGAAACTGCACTTCCTTAAACTGCTGTAAAACACGATGGAAAGAAACATTTAATAAAAGCTGCTAGGCAGGTATCATTTATTTGGCTTTTGCCAAGGCTTTTGATAAAATCTCACGTCAGAGACTATTAGAGCACCTTATCAAAGGTTAAAGAGGCAAAGTCCCCATTTGGTGACAGAAAACAAAGACAGGGAACATCTGCTCCTCAAAGTAAAAAGGAGCAAACACCAAGGCACAGCAGAGGCCACTACTGGCATCATTATTATTTAATATAGCTTGTATATTAATGAGCCACAGGAAGAAGAGAAAAACAAGGTAAGGAAAGCCAACAGCACAAACTTACTTTGTTAAAACAGAGAGAGGTGGGGGGAAAGCTATGCTGAGATGTGTTTTAAACACAAGAAATTAAAATTATTCCACCAAAATTAAAGTTTTTGTATTAAAAGCATATGACCAGCCTTACATGCCAGTGGAAGTAGTCTCAGTACACTAAACCTAGTATTCAGCACAAGAGGGGCTGAACCAGCCACTTCACTGTGAATTCTGCAATGAGAAAAACAAAATCACTTTCACTGCCATTTCTTACCCTGGTTTTAATCAGCAATATTTTCTCATGCTCTTGTGATGCTGCAGTTTCTTGGTTACAAACATTGCAGGGGGAGGCTGCGCTGTTTAATTTAAAAAGAAGTTTCTGCTGACCTTCAAGAAATAAAACAGACTGAGTTCAAATGCTGATCATTTTGTAAACATCAAAGATGAAGAACCAAGTCAGAAACCTACATGGATCAGAAATATGGCTTAGATTTAACCTGGATGTATACACAACAAAGGACTTTGGCCAAAGAAATCTGTGCTGTTAATAATCCATGCTCCGAGTCATCCAAGGAAAAAAGACGGAAGAAATGCAGGCCCTGCACCTGTAAAGGTTAAGGACATCTGTCACATCCTCGTGTCAGCACAGGAGGCAGCCAGCTTTGATGTGACTGAGCGATCAGGCAGCACCCAGGGGTCACAGCACAGCAGGCTCTGTTGTCTTTTTTTTCCTTTTTGCACTTCCTAAGGTGCGCAGAGCTGGCTGTTCTCGTGGCATCGGACCAAATCGCTTCAAATCATGGAATTTCTCCTGCAGATTTTGCACACAGGCAGGAAAAAAGCCTTTTGGGGAAAAAGAAAAAAGGCCATTTGATATTTTTTTAAACTCTAGAAAACAATTATTTAACTCTAGGAGAATGTTACTTGAAGCTGGTGTTCCAGCAGTGTGGGCTCTCACCAGGGCTGCTGGATCCATCTCTACTCCTTTTGGGTTTTGCTTACGATCCTGCACCGAAAGGACATTCCCCTGGATGCACAGGATTCCCTTTCTGATCCCACACGTCCTCCAGTTGCTGTTTCAGCTGTGGGGTCCCAGTAGAAGCGTGGGGTACGCGCGTGCTGGGTGCAGTAACAGCGACCTGAAGCTGCAGTGGAGATGTAGCTCGCTGCTCCCTCTTGGTTTATTTTGCTGGCAAGGCCGCTTTCCTGCCCGCTGCTTTCCCACACAAAGGCCCACCCAGCGCAGGCAGGAGAGACCAGTGCACGTGTCCACGGGGGCACAGCAGATCCACTGAGGATGCTCCACCACTGCCCATGCCAAGAAGCGTGCTTTCAATTAATCAGTGCTGTCAGTTATGCACAGTGATCACCTCCAAACCCCGGGCCTGTTTAGTTTCAGCTCTAGAGGGTCACATGCATACCAGTACTAATGGGCTCCATGGATACCCCTGCGTGTTTTCCTTCCTGGTGACCCTTTCCCCCATCCGTGTCTTCAGATGTGACCGTCCCATCCCCAGAAATCATGAAAAGGGACAGAGGCAGCCCCAGCACCCACAAGGCAGGTACCTCCCTCCCACTCCTGTGTGTAACACGGGGCACATGGCAGCATCACCAGATATCACCACCTTGGCATGAATTTCCATATATTCAGGTTTTCTTTTGGCCATGCTACCACCTGGAAATCTTAATTATTTTTTTTCCCCCTTATATTAAAGAAATAAGCATCTAGCCCTCATGGATGTGGAAAAAAAATATGAAAATATGATTCAGTTCCCTCTTCCCTCCCAAAAAAATTAGAAAGGAAGAAACTGTAAGTCAGGGTCTAAAAATCAGCAACGTTCATTTTTTTCCTTTTATCTCATGGTTTTCCTTATGTTTCATGATTTATTTTTTTTTTTAAATGAGCTGCTGGTGGTAGAGGCGATGGCTAAATGATGGAGAAACGTTAGATCAGAGCATCCAATTACCACCCCTCAAGATACTTAGGGGATTTTTTTCAGATTGAAATAATTTATCAAGGAGCATGCAAGCATGATACGAAGCCAGTGCTCAGTAAATCAGCTTGGATAAACGGCAATCGGATGATCTTGAGATCTTCCACTGCCTCTCCCTCTGAGATGGAGGGAGAGGCACCAAAGAAGAGTTCAAGCTCCAGGTCAGGACTGTGGGTGCCTGAAAATCAATTAATTATATAGATAATATTAGTGACTTCCTAAAGGTGCTCAGTACTGGGAGCTCCCATGCACCTCTGGTCCTCTGCACCACGGTCCAGGGGCGCTACATTCGCTCAGAGATAAAAAGAGTAATTAAAATCAGGCCAAGAAAAGCAACATTTTAATTTCTTCTCTTTCTGCTTGTTTTGAGGCAGGACTTTTTCAAAGACGGTTGCACAAAAGGCAGCCTTTGAATTAACAGGCAATTACTTAATTAGGTACTTAATTTCAAATTACAAGAAGTGAAGTGCCTTTTTTTAATCTAGTTGGCAATGTAAAACTGGGCCCTATGCTATCCATAACACTGAAATCCCCTCCTTCCTGAGGAAAACACGTCTTGCATGTAAAGCAAGACAAGTTTTAAGTGAGAATCGTGGACTTTTGGCTTTAATCGGTCTGGAAAAGGATCTTCAGAAGTAAACCACTTTCAGGTAGAAAAATTACATGAGAAGACACTGGAAATCATACTTGTTAAAGATATGTCAGATTCCAGTGGTTTATATATTAAATGTGTAAGAAAATACGGGACGTTTTGCAAATCAGGGATGGAAAAGGGTTGACTTAGGTAAATATTCTCGGACAAGAAGGGACGTCCTGGCTGTGCGGGTACTTAAACACAGTGCAGCCTTCTTTTGGTTGCACTGAACTCTTCACCACTTGTTTCAAAACAAAATTACGTTTTTTCTGAAGCATGCTCCAACCCAGATTTTGGGTAAAAAAAAAAGTCACCAGCTGACACACCAGCCGGGGTGCAGTGCTCCTGCTGTGGTAACTGCAGCCCTCCACGGGCCACACACCAATGGGGACCCGTGGAGATGACACCTGAGGGCTCCTCCAGTTCCCCAGGGCCATGGTCTTGGTCTGCATCCAAAAAAATTTAACATTGGTTAAATTTTGCCCATCGTCAAATCTACCTGACCTCCTCGGTTTCCATCTTGCCCAACTTTTGCGCGCAGCATGGATCCAATGTGACTGTTTCTAGGCAAAATTCAGCACAGGTGGAGACGAGCGCAGCGTCTCCTCAGCTCCGGCTAAATTTTGCACCCAAACCCCAACATTTTTGTCGTTCAAGGACAACATCTCGGAGCAACGAATTTCACATGAGAAACGTGCGCTTTGCGGAGATAACGTTAACATTCGGACAGCGGGGTGTCCCGTGTCCCGTCCCCCCCCCCGCTCCCTCCAGGAGCTAACGGTCACACCCCTGCACCGAGCATCCCGCCGGCTGGGATGCAACAAGGGCTGGAGGAAACGACCCGCACTAAAAACTTAAACCCCGCTTAAAAACCGGCTCCGCGCCTCAGGATGACGCCTCCTCCCGCGAACGGGACTCCCAGCCC
>NW_020799092.1:75906536-75988878 GCF_003259725.1 Athene cunicularia
CTCTGCACGCCGCCAGCCGGGCTGCTCCTTCCTCCCCTCCCGCCGCCGCCTCCTCCTCTTCCTCCTCCTCTCCGGCTGCACAAAGAGCAACAGTGAAGGCCCTGGCTTGCCTTTAAAGGCAGCGGCTGGAAATTTAAGGTGTCCCAGAGCCATGTCTCTCCACAGCGCTCCTCGCCGCACCCCCCGGATAAATGGTTGTTGCGGTTCCTCACCCCGTAGGTCTCGGGCGGTTGGGCTGCCGTTAATTGCACTTGGGTTTGTTTTGGGTAGGTACCTGCCTCTGGTTCTTCCTCGCTCTCCCCTTTTCCTCCCGTGCTCTCCTCTCTCCGCTCTGTAGGGAGGCAAGGGTTAAACTTCACTTTTTAATATTTATTATACCGTTCTTTTAAAGTGAGAAACATCTGGGTTACGAGGTGTTCTCTTCTACTGGGGAGGGATGCTTAACGCGCAGACTGCGTGCTCGCACAGCCTGCCAGTAGTCACCAGAAACTTGGTCTTGCAGGGAAGGGTGCTCCCATGGCAGTCGGCAAAATACCTACTTGCATGTAGCTTTATTCGGATTTTCATTGCAAAGTTACTGTGTTGTTGCACTGTGGATGTTTTCCATTAAATAAAATCGTCTTGTTTATTTCAGTAGTTGTTTTCAAACGGGGAACGTAAGTTACTGTGTCTTACAGTCCTGAAGGCTACGAAAAGTTCCTGGTGGGATCTGGCCTCTAAATCCTTTCCTATATAAGTAGGCAGGGGGTGCTAAGCATATTGCAATTACTAGTTAGATGAAGGAAAATGTTTCCCTTGTGGGGCAAGCTGCTTTTTATAAATTTCTGGAATTAATTAGAACGAAGCGTCAAAAAAGAATGAAGGGAAAAAAAAAATTCCCCTCCTTGAAAAGCTTTTGTCTCCAATTTCTGTTGACAGGTTGTTTTCCAGACACTATCTTTTTTTTTTTTTTTTTTTTTTTTTGCTTTGGAAGACAACAGCTACGCACTGAATTCATTGCTCATCCAAGACACGTTCTTGTAACTAGAGTTTGGATTACTGCCCGAGCCTGGGCTTTGGAAGATTTGTTTAAATAAGTGCCACGCCTCCCAGAGAAGGAGGGAAAGCACTGTAAAGGGGAGTTGGGCTCCACAACAGTTCCCAGGGAGCTTAAAACTTCAATCCCTACAAAGTATATTCAAAAAGTTAGTAGACTTACAGGTTTCTGGAACGGATATACTTGTTAATAAATGCTGTATAGGGGAAATCAGTTGCATAGGCGGTAGATTTATTTATTGCTTGTATTTAGCTCAGTCAAACTCGGCGACTACCCGTCACTTAAGTTTGGTTTTTTGCTTTTCAGTTTAAGCTCGTAACAGCGTGACCATTGGTATCAGATTTTGTCAGCGATGCTGCTGAACTCCGTTCTTGTTGTTAGGCAGGATCCTTGCTTTCTAGGAAACTACCGCAGACAGGTCGTTTTTAGTAATTCCTGAAAACTTCTCTGAGAAAGATGAATTGCATTTTATCACAGCCGTTCCTGTTTAGAAGTCAGTGTCTTGGTTAGGCCTCTTATTAGTTTTGGAGTGTGGTGTATGTGAGTCAGAGTGGAAAAACGTTCTAAAATTAGACGTGCATTGTTAAGAATATTATTAAATGAGTTGCATCAGTGTCTTTTTACATTACCATTTTAATGGGCAGTTCTCTGTATTCTCAGTATTGTTAGTTGACTAAAAAAGGGCTGGAGAGGCAAGAAACTTTTCAACATTTTTATGTCTGCGAACATACTGAAAGGTAAACTGGCATGTTTGTAGGTAAACCAGTCTGCTTAAATACAGCCTCTTTGTTCTTCTCTTACCTGTACTAACAGAACACTGGGCTTGCGTTTTCCCCCAAGGAGAACAGGTGTATTATGGAGTTTCAGCTTCTTGCATCAGAACTGAAGCAGAGCCATTATTTGAAAAGCATCTTATTTTTGAGATTAATATGTTAATGTCTAAAATTACGACTCTGCACTGAGCTGAGTACAAACAGATGTCTCTGCTGAGCGTGTTGCAGGATGAGGGCCCAGGTTGCCTTTTGGAAATTGGCCTTGGTGCTCTGGGAACTATTACTTCTTTCATTACCTCTGTGTTAAATGAGGTCGGTAAGTGTGTTAGATTCTTTTTGTAATGAAAAACTTGTGCAGCATTATCTGGAAAAGAAATTCATTCTCTGATTCGCTTGGCTTAGTTATCGTTTTAAATGTTGGAAGTTAGGAAGAGGAATCATTCCTTAGTAGTCTGATAAGTGAGTTCTGTGAGGTATGCCCACCTATCCTAACCAGAGAACAACGACATTGGGCGCTTTCTCTTTCTTTTTAACTTGCTCCTTTTGGAAAACCTGTTGTCTTGCAGGTCCTAGGAATTTTTAATGTTCCTGATTTTTACTTTTTTTTTTTTTTTTTTTTTTTTTTTTTTATATATATTAGACTGATCAGCAGAGAAACTGATACCGTTGCTCTGGGGTGGGAAAGGCCAGCAGTCTGTGCGAGAGAACCATGTCTGTTCGGGAGTCATTTAACCCAGAAAGTTATGAACTGGACAAGAGCTTCCGCCTGACCCGATTCACTGAACTGAAAGGCACAGGCTGCAAAGTGCCACAAGATGTGTTACAGAAACTGCTTGAATCTCTACAAGAAAACCATTTTCAGGAAGATGAACAGTTCCTGGGGGCAGTTATGCCCAGGTTGGGTAAGTAGTTGCTCCTCTAGACACGTGTGGTCCGTCAGTTTAGTTTGGTCCACTTAGCGACATGGTCTCCTTTGCGGTTTGCTTAATTGGTTTGAAAATTGTATGTTGTATCATTCATGCACAGCATCCAGAAATTTGAAGAATTAATCTCGTGTTGTCATTTGTTGGCATCTGGGATACAAGAATATTATTTTACTTAGCATCCTGCAGTGTGCTCAACTACGAAGGAAAACATTCCAGAATGGCCACCGTGATAGGCACGTGCTTAGGCGTTAAGTCTCCTCTTCCCTTTCCTCAGTAGGTGCTTTGCAAACTGAAGTCATATCAGTTAATTTCTGGACTTTTATATTAATACATTGCCTTTGGAATTTTATGCAATTAGATGACTTGCAGGTGAAGTTGCCCTCTCCCTCCCCTCCTTCCCCTCTGTTTCTGGGTCAGACAAAGTGAGCAAGAGAAAACTGTCTCGCTTCAGCTGACGAGGAGCGAATTGTTTCACAGTTGTCGTTTTTCCTTTCAGTCCTTCTGTTGTTCCCCACTCTAACTTTTTTGCTCACCTGTAGAAGCTGCCTGGGAAAGGCTGTCTTTCCAAGACCTCTGTGTTCTTGCCAGCTTCACTTTCTCTTTGATATTTGCACAATGATGCAAGCAATAAGGGAAAACAACCTGCACAAGCCACCTACATGGGGAACAGGGTGAACGTAGGTATTTCGATACCAGTTACTCTACCTAATATTGATATAGATAAATTAATGTAGATAATGTGTTTAATGACACTTAATTCTGTTTGTCTGTTTACTCAGCCCTGCATATTCAATCTCTACTTGGCAGCACAGAACAGATTTTTTTCCTCAGTTTAGGAATATCAGTGTAGCGTTTATTCTGAAGTTGCTTAATTATCAATTTAGTGTACAATAACCTTATTTAAAATAATTTTAATGTTGCTAATTGCCCATTAGCAGGCTAACAGGTTGCAACCCATTGTTCTGCTAGATATTGAATTCGGTGAGAGATTAGTAAGGAGCCCATGTTCTTGTTTAAACAATGGCAATCTTTGTATGAAATATCTAAGCAGCAATTGTGTGTGGAGCTGGGGTGGCACTATAATATTCCCTAATGAAAGACGCTTCCAGTTTCTCTTATCCCCAAATTGCTGTTTATATGTGTTTTTTTTCTAAATTAAATAACTTGTTCACAGCAGCATTTTGATTTGGCAAATTTCTAAAATCAGTAATAGTTTGGTTTGGATTTAATTATTGAGCTGTTGGGGTTTTCTTCTCTTATAAACTTGCAGGCTGTAAACAGTAATGGAACTGTTAATAGATTTTTCTTCTCCAGCTATGTGAAGAGGTAAAAAGTAGACTAATGCCATCAATATGTAGTGTGATACCATGTAACAGTGAATCTGTTAGTAATAGAAAGTGGAGAGTTCAGGTCTCTTTAAAAATACGCTTTTTTGGTGAGTATCCCTCTAACAAACGTGTCTTTGGCTAGGTTTGGTGTGATTTGCCTCTGATGCCTTGTGCTTAAAAGGTTATAAACAGGTAACTTTACAGCCTGCTTTTGAGGTGCAGTCAAGAGGGAAATTGCCAACAGCAGGCTCAAGCTCACTCTTTTTTAGTTCTGCGGGTGGTACTACCCAGAGCAACCTTAAATATGGCTGTGAGTTTATCCACGAGTTAGAAACTGCAAGTTTGATAATAGTTCTCTGAGCTGTTTTGGACCTTAAAATCACTGTTTTCCGTGATCCCACTTGAAAGATTCCCTTATTTAGTCCTTTTTTTGGTGGAACAGAAAGATGGCCTCAGAAGGAGCATCGTGGCCCCTTCTTGGCCTGTCTGTCAAGCAGCACTTCTGCTGAAGTTGTGGAAAACCACACAATGAAATCGGTGTTGCAGCATTATGGCATGAATAGGTGAACTGAGGGCAAAACAGCTCCTGTGCGTGAGCTGCTTCCCTATAACTGCTTATATCTGCTTCCCTGGAGACACTGGGCATCGTGCACAGTGGCTTGGTAGCTTCTGCAAAGGATAAGCAACCGTAAATTATTCTCATGAGCTTTTGTCAGTATCCCTTCTCTTCAGAGGTGAGATCTTCTATCTCTGTAGGCAGGAGAGGCAAGATCCTCTCTACCTATTTACCTACTGCCTGGCAGACCTGCTGCTCTGCATCCTTGGTAGGACCTCAGATGACAGCAGCTCACTCCATCCCTGTACAGGCCACTGCCAAATACTGGCTTGTAGCTCTTGCTAGGTAGCGTGTTTCATTAATACATGGGGAAAAGTTACTGTGTGGCATCTGCTCCCTGAAAACTCGCTGTTTGACGACTCTTGCCCTGCCAGGTATGCAGAGTATTTCCAGGCAGCTTGCTGCCAGCCCAGGAAGGAGGTAAGCTACCTGCCACTGCCACAAGGCACGAGGTTATCAACAGGGAGCTCTGCTAGCACTTTGTGATTCGTCACCTGCTGTTTTTTTTGTGGGCTCTTGCATCGCAGCAAATGCCGGGTGGTTTTAATATCACTTACTCTATTTGAAATATCCACCATCAGGGAAAAGGCTGCACTTGGTGTTGTGGTTTTCTCAAAGGAGTTTCCCTGTCTAGCAGGTCGTTTTGCTGCCTTTCAGCCTCACAGCAGTAAGGCGAGATTAACACAGTTGCAAAAGCTCCAAGTGGGTGAATCATCTTTCAAGGGCCTAGGCTGTGACTTGTGGCATTCTTTTTGTTCCTCCTGAAGGGAGGAAATGCCCTTTATGAGAGGCTATGTCCTTTTAAAACTGTCACTACGTTTCTGTTGAGATCAGAGTGACAGGAAAACCTATTTGCTTTTGACAATATCAATTTATGTAATTCCTCTTCACTTTAAATGTACATACATACAAGCACAGATGTTCTTAATGCACTACTATTATACTGCAAAAAAATGTAGAACATTCAGTTTAGTTCTTGCTTTCAGTCTCCTCATTTCTGTTCCAGTGAGTTGTCGTCATTTTTTTGCCTGGTTTTCCTCTTACTTGTGCTATTCTTTCTCTAAGGAAGGAATTTGCCGTGTCTATGTAGGCAGTATTGTGAGTTGTATTTCACAGGCATGTTTTATAAGTTCTCTTGTTAAGAGCAACAGATGATTAAGGGTGAAGTTACTTACCTCATAGATGGATTTCTGTCTTTGCAGGAATTGGGATGGATACTTGTGTTATTCCATTAAGACATGGAGGTTTGTCGTTGGTCCAGACGACAGATTATATTTATCCTATTGTGGATGATCCTTATATGATGGTAAGTTGGCTAAACTTAATTGCTAGCTATATTGCTGGTTTGATTTGTGCTTCTCACCAATCTGATGGCAATTTTGACCATTTCTTCTAAATGTGCAGTGCTAATTGTTCGATTAACTGCATTCAGAGCCTTTCCTAAGTACACATGAAGAGGGAAGGGCATAGTTTCTATAATCTTTTCCACGTGGTCCAGGAATGCTACAGTGCTGCTTTCTATAGTGAAAGTTGGGGGAACTGCCACCTTTAATTCAAATTTCCCTCCATCTGTTGCTCTGTGGGATTTGGCTTGAAAAGCCCAAAAGGGGGGAAAAAAAGAGCTGTCTGAAGGAACAGACACTAAACTTCACTTATGAGCAGAACTGCATTGTAATTGGCCTTTTTGGAGGTTCTGAAATAACCAGGTAACATGTTAGAACTAGAAATGCCTAAACGACAATAGTTGGCAATAGCACCTGGCAACTTCAGAGTGCTTGGTGAACACCAGTTTTCCCATTGTACTACCTCCAGTTGCAGATGGATAAGTTGAAATGACTTGATGGAAGTTGTGTGCACTTTGACTTCACTTCCTTTTGTGTCCCAGTTTCATTTAGTCTGTCTTAGCAGAGATTCCTCTGTGGTGTTATGTGTGGTGGTGATCAGTATTGACTTGAACAAAAGGTCGTGGGGAAACAACTTAAAAAAAAGACTTAGTAAAGCTGTAAGGAATTCTACAGGAGGTGTTCGTTAAATGAAAGTTAAGAGAGTTAAGAAATGCTAGAATTCATGTTTCCTGGGATTTGAATGTGATTCCTTTGCTTTAAGGCATGCTTTTACTGCTGTTTTTGTGACTGCATGCTTTACTTGCTGCTGTTGGTTCGTTGTTTGTTCTGTGAGACCTGTCTGGTAGGTTTTGGACACACACTTTGAGGATTGAGGCTGACTTTTTTTTTTTTTTTTTTTTTTTTTTTTTTAGCATGCTTGACCAGGTGTTGTACACATAGGAGCTAGGCTTGCATTTGATTTCTGTTCCAGAAGAGCTCTCTTTCTGCAATCTGAGCAGCCAAGAGTGCAGGCTGGCCTCTGCAGTACAGAGTTGTCAAGCTCTCCTGAGAAATTTGATTCAAGTGGTTTGCTTTAATATCATGTGGCAACTTGTCAAGAACCAGAGAAGAAAATACATATATATGTAGTTGGAGAGCTGTCTTCATCAGCTGAGAAAGTCTTTTGTCACCTCATAACAAAAACTTGAGGGACAGTGTGAGAAGGCTGTGGTGAAGGGGGAGGGTTGTTTTGTTTGGAGATGCAAAGGGTTTGAGATGCCGCAGGAGTGGATAGATGAGCCTGTGCCCAGATGAGTTTTAGACTAGTGTGGTGGGAGTGGAATGTAAATTTGGCCTTAGTCCGACTTTAGTGGTTGCATCGTAGCTACAGTCTATACTGTGATCCAGATGTACCAGCAGCTGTAACTTTGGTGTTTTCTAACGCTCAAGCCCTTCACTTTTCATTTTTGTCAACATTCATTTTAATGTGGTGGCTTGCCACTTCATAATCTGTTTACAGATATGTATTTTTTCTTAAAAGCTAAGTGAATCCCTGGTCGTCTTGCTGATACCTGCAGTGATAATCCAGTGGGGTTGGAACCGCTGGCTCCTCAGACCTCTCTCTTGGAGACTAGAGTACCTTGTGATGATATAGGTTGCCATTTTCTCGTGTGGACCAGCATCAGTTGGAAGACAGTCATACACAATTTGCGATGAGGTTTATGGATGGTTGTTAAGAGCAGAGGAATGGTGAGACTCAGGAATTTTGTGTTCAGGCTGTATAAAGGAGTGTGCTCTGGACTTCTCTGTTCCAGACGGGCTGCTGCTGCCCTGCTTCTCCCAACTGCTTCTTTCCCTGTTTTTAGTCTAGATGCCCCCTGACCCATGCCTGTTGTTACCACTCTGTTCTCATTATCATTCACATGCAGTCCACACTGCTTCTTGCTCTTCTGCTCTGTCTCCTTACCAAGTCAGTTCTGGTTTTTGGGTGGGTGTTCCCTGGTTTAGAGTCTCTTCCTCTCTCTGTGTCTCTTCCTGGTTGGGGGAAGAGGAAGCAAGGAGGAAAAGCCAGAAGTGCAAATGTACTCCAAGCTGGGTGCTGTGACACAAGGGATTAGAAAATGGCTGAGGGAGGCAAAACTGCATGTGGACTCGGCTGAACTTCAGATTTCTGCTTCAGAAAAGAGCTTTCTCTTACTGTCACTGCCTATTTTAAAACAAAGTTCTGCAGTTATATGCAAAAGCCCTCTTCCTTCTTTTCCCCTGTCCCCTTCTCTTTGTTCTTGAAAACACTCAATCCATGTTGCGCAAAGTATCCTTAGGATGTACACCTGTAAAATCTGTATCTAGCGTAGGACTTTTCAGCTTATGTGGAATGTTGGAAAAATTGGAAATATTGGAAAAATTACAAGCAATTGAAAATAGGTTTCATAATAAGTATCAAGCCACTTGATCCTTATTATAGGACTGGTACTGGCCTCTGTTGTGGGACTGTGGAAACACTGTTTTGAGTACAGGAGCAGGAAACTGGCTGGTTTGAGAGTGGACTTCCCCCTCCATTCCAAGGACCTTTTTGGTGCTCTTATAAGAAGACTCTTCACCCAAGAATGGGGACTGGTGTCTGATACTTCATCCTTTACCTGTATAAATAGTTCTTACTATCGTACACAGATACTTGTGTTTCAGGGGAACTAAGCAAGCAGCCGGGCAGCATGCAGGATCCAGCTAGGCTGACCCCTGTTTGTGAACCCTGTTGTGTTCATTGCTGTTTGCAAGCCATGTATTGTTTCCTCTGCTACTCCAGACTTGCACTCCCTGAATTTGTTTCCATAGTGCTTTTGCCAGTTGGCAAAAGCAGTGTTAGACTGACCTCTGACTACTAGAATAGAGAGCTGTTGTCGGTGTGGTTTTAAAAACTTATCTGTCATTCCTAAGAGGGCATAAACCAGCAGTTTGCTTAGTAAATACTGAAGATAGTGGAGAATGGTTTGATAGTCTCCTTCCAGAAAAGGAAAATGGCAGGCTTTAGTGTTCTTAAACATCTAGAAATTTAACCTCCAATATCCATCAAAGCATGCAGTATACAGATCACTCTCTTCTCTTAATAGTTTAAGATTTAAATGATTAAAACACATTCCAGTTCCAACTATGAGGGATTCCCCTGATGCCACTGGAAGATCTTGAATTTATGAAAAACTGATTTATATTTAATTGGGATTTGGAGGTGTTATTTCATATCATCAGCAAGTGAGGTAACTGCCTGAAGATACTAATTTTTTGCAAAAATCCTGAATTTGTGATTAGACTAAGGTTTTGGACATGTACCTTTTCCCCCCCACCCCCTGCACTCCCCAGATTTTATCTTCCAGCTAAAGCATCTTTCTGTAGTCCAACTTGTGTCAGCTAAGCATGTTGTTTTTATTGAGGTGGTGTTGCCTCTGAACTTTATGAAAAGCACAGATTTAAAATCATAAAACCAGATGTTGATTACAGTTCTGCAGCTGTAAACTTAAAACAATTTTAATAAAATGTGTGGTGTTTTCCAGAGTAACACAACAGAATTTGTCCTGTATTTTAAAATTATCTTGCCATCTCTTAGGGCACATCCTGTATCAGAAAGTTCTCCATCTTCACCAGAAAACTTGATGTATCATATGTGCTGGGTCCACACCCCAACAAAGCTTGACTCTGATCCATTAATTTAGTAAAATTTAGTAGCTAAGGTCATGTGACAAAAGTGATGCCTTCTCAGTCCTGTCAGCTTCACAACTTCTTAGTTGTCTTTAGTGGATGACCATTTTTGTCTCTTGGACAAATTTTTGTTAGTGGACATGCTCACACACACACAAGTTAATAAAAATATATGTGCTGTAGCAAAATTCAGCATTTTCTTGTCACTTGAACAAGTGACAGAGTAGATAAGTCTCCCTCAGTGTACCAGCAGCAGAGGACAGACATCTCCCCTCAGTTGGCTCTGTGCGCTCCTAACTTGTGACAAGGCCAGTTTCTGGGAGCCCCCAGCTCCTTAATCCCTGGCACATGCTGTCTTCTGCAGACAGCTTCTTATTGATGTCCTGACAGAAGAAGCACCCCACCGTGGCTGTGTGCTGGCAGCACAACTGTATCCTCCGGTTTTGTGAAAACTTAGAGGAGTGTAGATGTGGCTTCCAGGGTAGTGCAGAGGAACAAACAGCTTTTTATTATCAAGGCCCCTTTCTCCTACATACTCTAGTGCAGAAGAGGTACAGCTTTTCAGATGAGCTTCCTAGCAGTTGTGAATTACATATGACGGTCATCTTCATCAGTATGTACAGTTTTGTGCTAGAATAAAGTTAATAGAAACATATCAGATTAAACTGAGTTTAGACTTTGTTGAATTTAACTTTGGCCCATGAAATTAGTCATCCATCCAGTCTAAACTCAGTGGGGGATTCCCATGTAGTCAGTGGGAAAGTATGTTGACCAAGATGTCTGGGATGACTCCCCTCTTACCTGTGAAGGGAACAGACGTCCGCACTTCTACGTGGGCACGTTGCATGAAATAGATCACACCACATCTTTGGCTGAGTTTCCTAACGCAGGAGCCTGTGGAATAAGCAGCTGTCTCAGAGTGCAAACTCATGCTGGAAGTTTTGTTCATGGCAGGTGTTTGAACATTCACAAACAGTCCTGCAGATTATTTTTTTGTCTTTCTTTCTTTTTCAGGGACGGATAGCGTGTGCCAATGTCCTAAGTGACCTTTATGCCATGGGGGTCACAGAATGCGACAACATGTTGATGCTCCTTGGAATAAGCAATAAAATGACAGATAGGGTAAGATTTTTGGTACTTGTTTTTGAAAGAAAACTCAAACAGCTAAACGTGCCTAGAATATATTTACCTTTCATGTATTTTTGTCCTCAAAGTTTGAACCTTTTAAATAAGAGATGAGGTTTTTTAATGTCTCAGTTCACAGTATGGGTCTTGCCTCATTCTGAGGTCACTTACTAAAAGTTCAGTTTTCTGTGGCATTGTAATCTGCTGCCAATACCTTCCCTCCACCAAAATGGGGTCCGTTCTTCTGTCAATTCAGGACAGTATTGCTCCAAGGCAGTGTATGTTTACCAATTCACATATCAGTCTGGATAGATACTTCTGGTTTGCTTATGACAGCTTTATAACATCTCTCTGAAGCAGAAAAGACTGAAATAAATTGCTTTCTTTTTTCTTTTTTTCTTTTTTTTTTTTGTGTGTGTGTGTGTGGAAGTGACCAGCATGTTTGGTTTTGCTGTAGCAAAAAAGGGATGTTTATTCTTGGAAGGAAGTAAGTTGAAACTTTGCAGGTTAGTGGAGGCCAAATGCATCTTGATTTAACTTTGCCTCACTGCACTGTACTGCTGTGGCTGTACCTGATTACAGCAGGATAGTTGCTCTGAGTTTCCAGAACTCTGATTTCTTTTCTTTTATATGACCTTTTGAAGAATGTTTCCTCAACGTGAGAGTGTCTCTTCACCTCTTTTACAAAAAGCTGTAAAACCATAGCTCTGTGGGATAATGTGGAGTTTTCAGGAGGCTAACCTCTTCCTAAGGCTGGCTTTTCTGTCATGAACTATTTGCCATGAGAGCATTTGGCTTGAGTGATTAAAAGCCTTGGACCAGTCTTGTAATGACTAGCACTGCTGTGTATGGAACTCTGACTTTTGTTTTGATCTCTAGGAAAGAGACAAAGTGATGCCTCTAATTATCCAGGGTTTCAAAGATGCAGCAGAAGAGGCAGGAACATCTGTTACTGGTGGCCAAACAGTGTTAAATCCCTGGATTGTTTTAGGAGGAGTGGCCACGACAGTCTGTCAGCCTAATGAATTTATAATGTAAGTTAAATCGCTAAACAATCAAAGGCACTGGTCTGAAGGGATACAGTAAAAAAACCTTTAAATACCATCTTGTGATCTTGTGATCTGTCTGCTGATGAATAAAGCCGTACCTTCTCCTGCTTGCATTTGTCCTTAGCGCTTAACAGATGCCACATCTCTTCTGTACATACTTGGTTTTTTAAACAGGATGTCCTTTTACTTCTCCCCATCCCCCAGTATCTTTTAATCCTGTTCTCTTTTTGACAGGAGTTAAGCTTCTAACCTTTAAAGGTACTGAAGGCTGTTTTGGGACATAAATTTCTGTCATATTTACACATATATTTTAAACCATCTCCCAGTTACCCTGTTATTGGTTGTAGAGAACTGCAGAATTACTGTGTTTACAGCATTCTGTCCATTTAACAGTGTATCAGTAGCTGATTTTGCATGTCCCACTGTGGCATGTTACACTATATGAATGCATTTGTTCGTGATGCTTATCTTACGCCCTGAAGTAACAAAGGTCATTTTTTCCACTATCCTATTTTACGTCTCCAGTAATTTGAAAGAAAATACGTAATTTTGTGTGTGTCTGACTGCAAGCATTGTTATAGTCCAAGAAAGGATTAGCACTTTCAAATAACTTTGCAGTTTTTTGCTTGATAATATCCCAGGGCAATGAATCCCCAAAGGGTAATTCTGCAATAAGTCAGTTTTTTAACTGTGCAACAAGATACATGGGTCTGTGAAAATGTAATTATCAGCACTTATTCCTGATAATGTGTGTGAATCCGACTATGCAATTAATATATGAATTCTTTGTTTTCAGGCCAGACAATGCAGTGCCAGGAGATGTGCTTGTATTAACTAAACCCTTGGGAACACAAGTGGCTGTAGCTGTCCACCAGTGGCTAGATATTGTGAGTACACTGCAAAAAAAAAAGAAATAAGGTAGAGGGGTGTGAGTTAAAGGTGACCTTCCTCATTCCCTCAAAACCTCAGAATGAGAATGTTCAGCAGTGTAGTAAGTACGTTGAGGGCTCAGTTGGGAATGATCTACCATCTCTTTCTCTCCTCCTTCCTCCTTGGTGTGTCAGCCTTATTTGCTTATGTGCAAAACTCTTTTGGAATTGAGACAGTTTACTATTTTGTGCTTAGTGAGACCATCTTAATTGCATCTAATTCTTAGTTAGTTCTCAGGCATTGCTGTAATAAACAAAATTGTTTACTAACAGAACAACAGACTAGCACCCTGGGTAAAATTATGCCCTATTCCACCTGCCAAAGTAATTGGCAAAAGCTTATTGATGGCAATTAGGCCGAGATCACTGTCTGTGTTCATGGGCTTTCTGCTTGTGTACATGGAAATATATCTACGTTTCACATGTATTACCCTGTGCATCCAATAAGAATATTTCTAGCAGCATTATGTATGTAGACATACTTCCATCTGTTACTTCAGGCAAAAATGTAACTACTGAACTGAAAAGTGACTGCAAAATTGGCATCTGCTTATGTTGTCTGGCTCCCAGTACGTGTCTTCAGAATTATAACTGCTCAGTTTACACTTTAAAAAGATGCATCTTCTCTACTTTTGGGACTACTGAGCCAATAGACTGGCAGAGGAGTGAGCTGGAATCTACTTTGTCTTGGCTTTTGGCCACTACATTGTCAGATGAATTCTAATTACAAAGCATGTGTAACCAAAAGTGGGAAGGAACCAGCTTAAACCTTCACTGGAGTCTGAAGTGTGAGCAACAAGAAAAAAATATTTTTCTCCTTCATAGAGTCTGGCCTAGCAATTTTGACCTCTGCAGAAACCTGTATTTTCCAGTCAGATAGAAGGATCAGGGCCTCAGATAATCTTGGTATGAAAATGAAGTAAAACAACAAGTCACCAATTTTATAATACGTTTTCTGGCCATAATCTTACTTCTTAACATATCTATTGTACTGACAAACAGACTTGCAAATAAGGATATTTTGAATTTCCACATATTTCAAGTACTTCTAATTTCCTTGACTGTCAACCAGAAAGACTTTCTGGTCTGAAAAATGAGGACAGCAAGGAAATCAATCCTCCTATTACATGTAAACAGCATATATCTTTGATTGCGGTAAGAAAATTTCTGAGTAGCTGTGCTGCCTCTTCTTCAGCTTTGTTTTGTGAAAGAGTGGGGAAAGTGAAACTAGAACTACCCATCACAAATCCACCTGTAAACCAAATTCTGGTAGGGAATTTGGCTTTGTATTGGAAAGTATGGGAGAAGGCACATAGTACAGCAAGTTTATGCATAGGCGAGAAAGAAAAACTGGAATGTAGAGACTGCAAAACAAATTTAAAAATAAAAAACAACAGCAAAACAACCTAAAACCTGAGGTATGTAAACAGAGCAGTAGCAAATGAATTCCTGGTGACAAGTGAAAGGAAGATCCAAATGGAGGCAAAATTTGTCCTCCTTGCTTGGTTGCTGCTGGCATTGTTGCAGCCAGGGCCCAGCTGTGCTGCTGGCGGCAGCTGCCACAGGGGGCAAAGGAAGAGACTGCAGAGGGTCTGCAGGGAGCGGGGCCCTGCTGGGGCCCCAGAGGACCTGTTCAGGGATGTGCTGGGGTAGTGAAGCTGTTTGCTGTGGCCTTCACTGCCAGGCTGCTGATGGGGACTGATTAGGCTGGTCCACAGCCTGGAACTGGCATCCCTTTGCCTTTTTCATTTTTCAGCTGAAAGGCATGAAAAGGGTTGCTGTGATGTGCCCCTTCAGAAGGGGTTTTCTAGCCCTTGCTGTTGTCTGCAGACCAGTTCCATTTGAAAATCTAAGCTTGCTTTTAAAAGTTGTTTGGAGACTTTTGTAAACTTTTCTGCCTTTGTTCCCTGTCTGCTAACCCCAGTATCTGATTGCTCTGGTGGAGTGGGATTTGTATCCTACCTGTGTCTGTGGCACTTCTAGCCTCAGCCTGCAGTTCTGCTTCCACTTCATTTGTGACTTCCACTCCCTCCCATCATCTGACTGGTTCCATCACATGATCAGCCTCAGAACTGTGTTTTTGAAAACTAAGGCAGAAGGACTGCTCAAGTTTTTCAGTCATACACGCAGTAAGAATAATCACTTTTTTGTCCCCTCTCTAATAGCTTCATTTTTTTTTTTTTTTGCTTGCTTTCTCTTACTTAATTGGTCAGACCCAGGTCAACCTAATTTCAGAAGCTCTGATCTTACTGATATACTTCTTTGCTCTTTAACAAACGGTCTGTTTTGGCTGACCAGTCTTTCCCCCTCTTGCCATTTCTGGGTTAGCAGAACACTAATCCAGAATACCAATCTCTTACACCCCTTGAAGTCAGCACTCATTTGTTAAGGGTAAGAGCCTCTTTGGCAAGATCCTTCCCCAGTGCAGCATCATATACCAATTCTTAGTAGTTTTTGCACCTTTGGTTTAGTAAGAAGTTTGTGCTATGCTGTTATTCAATGGAATGGCAGTGTAGGCATTGTGGTTTCAACAATCCTATTTTTGTTTACTTTCAGTTCTCAGTAATTTTATTTCCATTGCAAAAAAAGAAGAAAATTAAACCAGGTTGTAGTGTTGCTCTTAAAAGCTAAATGGTTGCTTTGTTTCATTCTGGATCTGGAATTACTTCAGCTTTGAATGAAACAATTGCCCTTTATAAAGGTACCATTTCCTAAATTGTTCTGAGACCCTTTTGGGATGAAACACATTGCTTAGAATATGATGGAGGCATGAGTTCATCCAAGACACTGGAGAATGGGTGGAAGCAGATGGTGGTATTAAACTGTAAAGGAAGTTTATGAAACTGCCTTAATCCTAACTCACATCCTGATTTAGCATACATTCCTCAGACCTGGAGTGTGGTTATCAGTGGCCTTTCTTGATCAAAGTGTCAGATGTGAAATCAAGAATTTTCTCTTAAAAAACCAAGAAACTAGAGATTACAAATCTCAACACCCAGCAACAAAGTTCTATTCATTTGGCTGCAGAGCTCACCTCAGAGTTTTGAAGGAGTTTTTTTGCCCTAGGGTAGGTTATTCCATTCGGCTCTGCTGCTGCAATCAAGATTTGAGGTGCTTAGTGCCTAACAGATCTTTAAATGAACTTGACTTAGTCAGAGCAGCCGAGTGAAGCACATACCTCTCTCTGACTGTTGAACCTTTTGCCTGTCTTTCACTGAGTATAAAAAAAAAAAATTTACATTTTGGATTAAGGATTTTTTTTTAAAGTGGTAAGGGCGTGCTTTAAAAATATACAACTGAAAATTTAAAAGAATAATTTTTATTTCATCCATTAGCCAGAAAAGTGGAATAAAATCAAACTAGTGGTAACGCAAGAAGATGTAGAACTAGCATACCAGGAAGCAATGATGAATATGGCACGACTGAACAGAACAGGTAAGAAGAGATGTGTGTGGTGGGGGGATGGAGGGGAGGTTGTGGGTTTTTAAATTCCATGCTTAATTGCATTTCACTGCTGTGGGGAAATGTGACACAGCTGCTTTATCCCTTCCTTCTGCCCCATCTTTCTGCTGTTCAGTGTTTGTGAAGCAAGCAAATTAAAATCAAACGCCCTCTTTTAATTACACAGCAAAAACACAAATGCTGCTGGAGATGGTTATGACTCATGTGAGTGCTGCAAGTAACATCTGAGTGAGTTAGAGGATGTTTTAAAGGGAAATATATTGGATTTGTTCCTTCTTATCTTCTGTGCCTAGAGAACTCGTGAGGGCTTGACTGTAAGAAGGTTAAAAAAATTCGAAGTAGGAAAAGTTCTTCATTTTTGTACTCTCCAGTTTATATTTTTAATTTTGTCATGTTATATGCTTTCCAAAGTGTGGAATACATAGTACGTATTTTCTTCTCTGGTTTGGGTTTCCTTTCCCGTTTTTGTGGGTTTGTGGGGTGGGTTTGGTTTTTGTTTTGTTTTGTTTTAATTTTGATGGGGAGATGGTTCTGCTTTTACCCTAGAATATTTAATCCAGGATTTCACTTTTTTGCTCAAAGTATCTTTGGAGGAGCAGAGAATTGAATGAGGTGTTTCCTTACTTCTCAGTTGAAGGAACAGGGATAGTTAAATATCTCTTCTCCCATTTATTCAGTTTTCATTTGGTATTTGTTATGTCATCCCCCTGGTTTTTCATTCTTTCACACAGTCTTCCAGGAAAAATAAATGATCAGGATTGTCTTATGGAAAAGAACTCGGGTCCTGCTCATGTATTGGGCGGCAAATCGTTCTTCGTTTTGTTTTTTCTCCACTCACTCCTGTCAGGCACCTTTAACAACACTTAAATATTCTTAATTGGAGCTATTGTCCTGCATGCAGGGGTGTCCTCCTCCCACCCAGGGCTCTGTAGTTGCAAATGCCCAAGAATTTAATGAATGCATAGGTGGGGAGTCTGGGGCCCTGCCCCCACAACCTGCAGGCTTTGTTCTTAAACTCTTTTAAGTGCCCAGAACTTAAGTTCTGATGTGATTATTTTTTTGATGCAGTGGCAGGGTAAGAGATGTGGGAAAACTGACCGAGGACTGGTCCTTGCCCTTAATGAAGCAAAGCTGAGCTCGGAACTTCTCTGGCCCTCAACTCTGGAAAGTTTGAAGCTGGAGCAAACCCGTGTTTCTTAGACTGCTAATATAAATTAATAGCACACGTCTAATAGATCATGCTCATACATATAACTTTGGTGCTGGATTTTCAGCATGATTTAATACCTTAAATACAAGCTGAATTTTTTAAGGGTTACATGCAATATTGGTGAACGCCAGTTCCCTCCAAGCACGATTTCTTAAAATTTTATTTATTTAGAAAGTAACCCAACCTGATTCAAATTAGAGGTATGCAACTTCAGTCAAACTGTGCACAATATTGCTGAAGCATTACTTTTCCTTATAATTTTTTTTCTGATTTGATTTTTTTTTTTTTTTTCCCCTCCATCTCTTGTAGCTGCTGGACTCATGCACACTTTCAATGCACACGCAGCTACAGACATCACAGGCTTTGGAATCCTGGGGCATGCACAAAACCTTGCCAAGCAGCAGCGAAATGAGGTGTCCTTTGTTATTCATAACCTTCCTGTTCTTGCTAAAATGGCTGCTGTCAGTAAGGCTTGTGGCAATATGTTTGGCCTCATGCATGGGACTTGTCCAGAGACTTCAGGTAGGTGACAGTTTTACCACCTTCTTTCTTCCCTACACCTCCATGTTAGAATGTAATATTTCAAATGTACAAATTATGTGCTTTTCATTCAGAATAGCGATTGGTTTGGCCTATAGCCAAGCTAATGAGCATTAGCCACACAACTGTTCACAATTACCTTATTCAGCCTAACTTCCAAACTTCAAGAAGGAAGTCTTAATGGCTCAGGAGCAGGCAGTCCCGAGGTGCTGTTAAGAGAAGCCGGTGTCAGACAAGACCATCCCGGCTAAAGAGGGAGCTTTGGCTGCAACTCGGGGAGAAAAGGAGAGTTTACAGCCTTTGGAAGAAGGGGCTAGCCACTCACGGTGATTACAGAGATGCTGTGAGGCTATGCAGGGTGGAAATCAGGAGGTCTAAAGCCCAGCTAGAAATTAATCTGGCTTCAGCAATCAAGGACAACAAGAAATGTTTCTCTAAGTATGTGAGCAGCAAAAGAGGGACCAGAGAGCACCTCTGTCCCCTCATAGATGCAGGAGGAAACATGGTAACACGTGATGAGGAAAAGGCTGAGGTGCTTAATGCCTTCTTTGCCTCAGTCTCTAATAACAAGACTAGTTGTACTGAGGGAATCGAGCCTCTTCAGCCAGAAGACAGAGACTGGGAGAACGACCACCCTGCATTCCAGGAGACAGTCAGTGACCTGCTGCATCACATAGACACACACAAGTCTATGGGACTGGATGGGATACACCCGAGGGTGCTGAAGGAGCTGGCTGGGGTGCTCACCAAGCCGCTTTCCATCATTTCCCAGCAGTCCTGGCTGATAAGGGAGGTCCCAACTGATTGGAAACTGGCCAGTGTGTTGCCCATCTATAAGAGGAGTCAGAAAGATGATCCAGGAAATTACAGGCCTGTCAGCTTGGCTTCGGTGCCCGGGAAGCTGATGGAGCAGCTCATCCTGAGTGCCATCACACAACATGTGCGGGACAACCAGATGCTCAGGCCCAGTCAGCAGGGGTTTATGAAAGGCAGGTCCTGCTTGACAAACCTAATCTCCTTCTACAGCAGGGTGACCTGCTTATTGGATGAGGGAAAGGTTGTGGATGTTGTTTACCTTGACTTTAGCAAGGCCTTTGACACTGTTTCCCACAGCATTCTCCTGGCGAAACTGGCTGCTTGTGGTTCAGATGGGCACATGCTTTGCTGAGTAAAAAAATGGATGGCCAGGCCCAAGGAGTTGTGGTGAACAGAGTTAAATCCAGTTGGTGGCCGGTCACGAGTGGTGTCCCCCAGGGCGTGGTTTTGGGGCCACTCCTGTTTAACATCTTTATTGATCTGGACGAGGGGATCGAGGGCACCCTCAGTCAGTTTGCAGGTGACACCCAGCTGGGTGGGAGTGTTGATCTGCTCGAGGGTGGGGAGGCTCTGCAGAGAGACCTGGACAGGCTGGAGCCATGGGCTGAGCCCAACTGGGGGAGTTTCAATAAGGGCAAATGCCGGGGGCTGCCCTTGGGCCACAACAACCCCCAGCAGCGCTACAGGCTTGGGGAGGAGTGGCTGGAGAGCTGCCAGTCAGAGAGGCACCTGGGGCTATTGATTGACAGCCGGCTGAACAGGAGCCAGCAGTGTGCCCAGGTGGCCAAGAAGGCCAATGGCATCCTGGCTTGTGTCAGCAATAGTGTGGCCAGCAGGGACAGGGAAGGGATCTGAGCCCTGTGCTCGGCACTGGTGAGGCCGCCCCTCGATTCCTGTGTTCAGTTTTGGGCCCCTCACTACAAAAAGGCCATTTAATGACTCGAGCGTGTCCAGAGAAGGGAACGGAGCTGGTGCAGGGTCTGGAGCACAGGTCGTACAGGGAGCGGCTGAGGGAACTGGGGGGGTTTAGTCTGGAGAAGAGGAGGCTGAGGGGAGACCTCATCGCCCTCTACAGCTCCCTGACAGGAGGGTGCAGAGAGCTGGAGATGAATCTCTTTAACCAAGTAATAAGCGATAGGACAAGAGGGAATGGCCTCAAGTTGCACCAGGGAAGGTTTAGACTGGATATTAGGAAGCATTTCTTTCCAGAAGGGGCTGTTGGGTGTTGGAATGGGCTGCCCAGGGAGGTGGTGGAGTCCCCATCCCTGGAGGGGTTTGAGTCGGGTCGACATAGCGCTGAGGGATCTGGTGTAGTTGGGAACTGTCAGTGTTAGGTTAATGGTTGGACTGGGTGATCTTCAAGGTCTTTTCCAACCTCAATGATTCTGTGAAACTACCATGCTATTCTGAATACCTTCTGTGTCCTTATGAAACACTATTACAACTTGGTGTATCTAGAACATTTGCAGTTAGAAGTTAATGAGGGCTGTGAATTCTTTTGAAACCTTCTTCTCTCAGCTGTTAACTCCAGAACAGTGAATATCTGAAAATCCCAGCACAGCTAACACACTTTTCTCAAAGGTAAAGCCACCTGCAGGATGTTTGCCAGTCAAATGAGTGGTGTTTCGTTTCTCTTTATGAATATGTGTAAAGTTTAGCGCTGAATGGGCCACTCTTGGCGACTGAGGCCTTCTCTGTGCACAGTATACAGACTTCCAACCATACAGATTTTTCTCTCTCATGTTCGTGAAATCTGACTTTAAGGGACTGTGACTAGCAGAAAAAAAATAAAAAGGAATTTTGTTTCTGATCCATTCATTACTTGAGTTCTCTATTTAATAAAGCTGCCACTTGCAGTGACAATGAATACAACAGACGTACTGAGAATTGGGCTGTGGACAAACATTTACACAGTCATCAGGTCATAAGAACAACTGATGTTTTTGAAGTTGCCCTATTAAGCATAGGGCACTTTGCTGACTAGCATGATCACTGTCTTCTGCTGGAGTCTCTAGACTTCGTTTATCCCTGAATCTTCTATCCTGTTCCATTTTGATTCTTTTCTTTAATCGGACCTTTATTTCTCTTTGGGAAATGGGGAAGATGTAGCAACAAATCTGTCTTTTCTCTTATCTCATTTCCCCACCCTCTTCCTGCTCTCCAAAAGTATTATCCAAGTTCTCTGCAGCCCACAACAGAGGGGGCCCCTTGAAGCAAAACAGTCCAAAGATCTGGAAAGAAGCATCACAGTGAGAGTTGTAAACCTTTCCCCTAGTGAATACACAACTTACCATGATCTGCTGAATTGTTCCTTAGCCATCTGTGTTTAAACAGACGCTCTGTCCTACAGAGACTGTATGGCTCAGATGATGTGTAATAGGATATGATACATGAACCCTTTCAAGAGTTCAAGTCCAGCGTCAGTCCGCAGAGACCAGAAATATCTGGTGGCAGTTTGGCAAGCTGTGTCAATAAGGCTGGTAACACCAGACCAGATTCTCACTACCCAGAAGTCCACATAACCAGAATGCTAGTAGCATTTGTTATGAGTTGCAAAGAGTTCAAAAAATAGTGTGGACACAGTGCTGGAACTGCAAGATGCTCTTTCAGGTGAGTGGCTGTAGCAGAGGTTTGGATAGCAGTTGACATGGGAATGGTTTAGCTACAAACTGTTTGAGTCTTCAGAACTGCCCATCCTGCACCCTGGGGATATCCAGTTCCGTCTTTTCACTGAAGGAATGTAAAACAGTGCGGATGTACGTGCTGCTGTGAGAGTGCTTGGGAGTGGAAAACGGTTGACTTAAGAATCTCTTTTGGGACCAAGGGGAAGAGGTATCTTTGAAACCCTGAACAGCTTATGTTTCAACAGTGATGATGATGATGGAAAAAACAACAAGACATATCTGGTTATTTGTGAACTTTGGGTGCCTCGAAACATGTACATGTACATTTGATTTCATTAGAGCATTGCATTTCTTGCATTAGGGGTGGCTGTTGGGATTTGTTGCAGGGCAGTGTCTGCCAAGTATTAGAAAGATCCATAGCCACGCGGACACAATAGCTCTGGTCTGAAAACTGTAACTGCAGTCCCCTAGGCTTTAGGCTTACGGGATGACACACTGCAGCAGTGTGTATTAGCTTGGGCAGGGTGTGCTGGGATGGCTCGTTAGCATTCACACCCAGGCTGTTCGCACACTTCATGTCCTGGGGTTGATTTATAGGAAGGCAAAGCATCTGCCTTGCTGCTCCTCCACATCCACTTGTGAGGATGCCTTTTGGGGGGCTGTTCAGGGCAGTTCATACTGCAATACTCTTGTTTTAAGCTTCCAGGAATGCTCTGTAGCTTCTTCATTTGTGAACAGATGTTTTTCAGCAGAGTGGGCAGGCAATGAGAAATTTACTGGAAAACAATTTGAGTAGATTTTAAGACTTGGTTTTTTTCCAGTGCACATTTGTTGGGCACCTGTTGACAAAAGTCAGTGTTGGAAAGATCTGTTATGTCATCTGTTCCATCCTCCAGGCACTCCCGCTTATGGTGTATTTTCTTAAAATTGCATTTTACGTGATTTTTGCACTCTCTTTTAGATAACTTTGGTAAAGGTTAAAGTTGCAGTTGGGCACTTAGTTTCAAAAAAACTTAATTCTGTTTATTTGATTATCTGCAGAAATAAGTTACAAAGTTACTCTACGTGGGATATTCATGCATGTGTGTATTTTTGCCACCCCTAATAAACTGTTGATGGGTGTGGGCCAACTTTTTTAGTGTAGTGGAAGTATCTTAACAATGTGGTGTTTGTGCAAATTTTGTGGAAATAGATGGATAGAAAAGAAGGGCTGTGTTACTGCCTGACAAGAGGCAAGGCTGGTGTGTTAATTTTTTTGTTAGTCATTGTGGGGAAAGCCGTTAGCCAGGAGCAAGGACTCGAGTCATGAACTGTTTGTATCTCTGCTCTTAATTGCAAAGCTTTGTCTAGTCTGTTTTTGAAGTCTTCTGTCTAGTTCTCTGCTTGCTCTAGAACAGTTAAAACCAACACTGTTCAAAACCTGCTACCAAAAATACCCATCGATTTTTAGAAAGGTAAGCCAAGACAGATACCAAATTATTTGCGTCTTTTGAAGCCCCAAAAGAAGCATGCTGTGAGCTCTTAAACCACTATGGCCATTGATTCATTCTGTCTGCAGCCCATTTGCTTTGTCTTAAGTGGTGACTGACACGGACCTCAAAAGCCTGGGACACCATGACATGCTGCTTGCCTCAGTGCAGAGGGGCACTGCTGCTTCATTTTCTATAGGCGTGTTGCAATAGCTTAAACAGCTGGTGGCCGTGACTTTGCATAGGTGAAGACTTCTTGTAGTTGTCCATGGGACAAAAAACGGAGCAGCTGGGAAGGCCAGTAACACTGAATAACGTAGTGGAAAACCTTAAGGACTTAACCAAAGTGTTAAAGAGACTGGTCAGTCTACCAGAGAAATAATTATAATCCCTGCAGATAGAAATCCTACTACTGATCAAGAGTAGCCTATAGCCTCTATTAAGGGTTATTGAGCAAACTGTGGGATGCAACCAGCAGGTGTGAAGTGATTTTTTTTGACTGGAAACTGGGATTTTGTACATTTTTCTAATCTTGCAAAAGAGTGTTTCCAGGGTATGCGTGCAAGTGATAAAAATTGCAGAAAGTGTGGAGAAGAGGTAATTCAGTGGAGATGATTCCTGTGCTTTTTCTTTCTTCCTTTTTTCACCATCTAATCCCAGCTAGTTGGTGTGTTCTGTGCACTACCACTTGTAAGCTTCTTCCCTGACTCTCTCGCACCATGACATAAGTTTCTCTTCAATTTGATTTAGAGCCTTCCATGGGCATGGCACATAATTCCTTTGCAATTGATTTCTCTGTTACATTTGGAGAAGCTTAAACACTGTCTTTCAAGCTTCTGGGTTGTTTTTTTTGTTGTTTTTGATGGAAGTGCCTGGCTGTTATGTTTTGAAATGTCTGAGAGAGGTAGGTGTTTTTCTGGATGGCACAGTCATTTGCTTCATACAGAACCTAAAAAATAACTTTGACACTTCCACATAGCCTTATAAATAATTCTTTATGTTCAGTAGCTGCTTCTTCATCACAGCCTTCAAGTGTCTTTAGTCACAGCTGCAAGGACTGTTTTTTTGGAAAAGCAAACATAAAGGTGCCTAAGAAGCTGTTCAGGGGTTGCAGAGGAGGAGGTGGCTCAGCAGGTGGCCCTTCACCCCCAGGGTTGGCTCAGAGCTGGTGGCACGACTTGTGCTGCTGACTGATGCCCTTCGCCCTGGATGACAAGACAACAGGAGATATTTTAACATGCCTTGCAAGAGGCCGCTGTGTCAGAATACAGCACCTACAGATGTGAGCTACGCAAACTGCATGTAGTGTACAGAGCTTTGAGTTTAATGAGGCATCTGCAGATGAGTTTGCTGCTCTGTGTTGGCAGTGCTTCAGACATTTGCAACATAGCATTCATGTAAAAAAGGTAAGGGATATAGAAAAGCTGAATTCTCTAGTAACACTGGGTAGCACCAAAACATTTCATGATAAGAAAAGGTTAGAAAATTCTCAGAGGGATAGAAAGGACTGACACAGGGAGCACTGGAGCAAGCCTATATTTAATCTTTTGCATTTTCTGGTATAGTCCCTACTTTGAATGATTTCACTGCAAATGGGATTACTTGTAGTATCAGCTGCCACCCATATGTCGTTATAGGTATCTGAATATGACTCTTATCCAGAATGTTTCCATGTAGAGGTACTCTGCAGTCCTGTTGGAAGTTTAAACTGCTGGTGGTGTTTCAGTATGTCATTTGTTGGCATCGGTATTGATGTCCTTTTGCCAGCATCTTTTGTGTGTATTTGGCTTCATTGACATACCCACTAAAAACAGAATTCAGGCACAAATTTATTTCGGTAAAGCAAGAACTCAGACTTCCACCATGTTTTCTCATGGAGTCCTTGGAGTTCGACAGAACCCACTGAAGTCACCAAGTGCTTGTCTAAGTAGGGATTTGGCAGATCAAAGCTGAAATTCTTTGCAATCAGACGTTTTAATGCTCTGCTTTTTTTGGTTTTGTTTTTTTTTCCCCTCTCTGCAGGAGGCCTCCTCATCTGTTTACCACGAGAACAGGCAGCACGTTTCTGTGCCGAGATCAAGTCTCCAAAATACGGCGAAGGTCACCAAGCATGGATTATTGGCATTGTAGAGAAGGGCAACCGCACGGCCAGAATTATAGACAAACCACGAATCATTGAAGTTGCACCACAGGTGGCCACTCAGAACGTGAACCCAACGCCTGGTGCCACCTCTTAATATTTAGATGAAATAGCTGTTTGTTTTTAAATAGATCTATTCCTTTATCATCCTACAATTTAAAGAACTGTAAAAAGAAAAGAAAACTTGTTGTGTCTGCACATCTGGCGGCCTTAGGTCAGTTTATGAGTGGATACAATTAATAAAATAAAATCCATTGCCTTTTTTTCCTGTTACATTAACTGAAGATGCACCTAATCTTGAGGCAGCTTCTGAGTTGAGAATTATATTGTTATCCAATACTGTTGATTCATTTTGAATCTTTAGACACTTATCTCTTGCCGCATAGGCTCTTTTTAAAGGTGCTTTCACGTAGCACAGACATTACCAGTAGTAGTGTCGAATAGCAGTTTGTGTCCTTTCATTATATGTATATTTATCATAAGTCTAATTTTGATGCCTTGAGTGATATTACAGGAAGGCAATAAATTGATAAGCGACACAGTGGGAATACCTAGTAGTAAGAGGGTTGCATGATTACATTCAATCTTTGAATTTTTTTTTTTGTTTGTTTTGTAAGGTTTAGTCTTACCAAGAGCATCAACGACCCTGGACATTGCTTGATAGTGCACTCTGTTTAAACGAGCAAGTGCTGACTTTGCATGGAAAGCGCTTCAGAGTCGAAGGAGTCATTTTTAATTTCATTATTTGTAGACCTGACGATATTTACTGTATTATCAATGATTGTTTTCTTTATTGATAGTAAGGAAAAATAATTCTTTTTTTGAAATGTGATTGGATGTGCTATAGTGCAACAAAGGTTTTGCAGACCAAAAGGAGGTTACTGTATAATATTCATTTACAATTCACTATATAAATAACTACACAAATAATTTTTAAATATAATCAAACTAAAATAAACCTCTGTTCTGTGGATGGTAGTGTTTAATACATTTTATATTTTGTATAGTGATTACAAGCCTTTTTTGTTTCTTTAAAATCAGCAGCTGTTTAGTATAATTCTTAGTATTATTTTGTTCTTTGCTCAGATACATTTTTCTGCACGCTTTTGTGATCTGTGTTTAAAATCTACATTGCCAACATTGCAGCTTGAACTTAAGCTTGTTATTCAAAATAAATATTTAATTTTTTTTTATTGCTCTTGTATAAGTGCATGAACTTTTTTGATTCCCAGCTGAACTACAAACTGGAAAGAGGAGAAATCCTCGTTTTTTATTTTATTGCCAGTGTAATTATGTTGATAGTCGTTACTATTCCTTTGATCAATTCTGCAAGCTGTGATGTCCAGTGGTAATCTAGACTATCTCTGCCTGCATGCCGAAGTTGGGGGCAATAAGGTTATCTCCAAGTATATTATCCACTTTATTTTGTTTATTTTACTTATCAGTGCAAAGTATGCAACAGTTTTGAATTGTTTCCTCTGTAAGTCCTCCAGGCTGTGCCTGGTCTAAGCTAGGTGAGGGTTGGTGAGCAGCCCGGTGAGTGCAATGGATGTGGAAGCCCATCTCTTCCCCGGTGGCACGGTAAACTGCTGCCCGCCTGCAGTGGGCTCGCTGCTACCTGCTGCCGAGACACCGTGCGGTTCTTCTGCTGAAGGGGACTGAGCGAGCTTCACCGAACCTGCTCTTTTTAAGCTTTTTCCAGATTGTGGAATTTGCTCCTTGATATTCAGACCAGGAATAAGAAAATCTTGGATAATCGTTACTGCTACCAGCACGAATGACAAGGGCTTCTGTCTATGAAAAATGAGTCACTAGAGATGAACCAGTCTTGTGCATCATGCAAGGTATAAATTTCCAGTTTTGCTCCTAATGAAGATTCTGGCACAACAAAACTTGGCTTATCTTTTTTCTACTCAGCAATGTTCTCGGACACCTTTTGCAAAGCTAGAATTTCTCCCCTCAAACCACAGAACCTCATGTTCCTTTTCTTGGAGAAGTCTGCAAGTTGCATGTTCACCACAAAACCTTAAAGCAGTAACTGAGTTTTTGACTTTGCTTTGGGGAGGAAAAAAAAAAAAAGGTAGGTTTTCTACAGCACTTCTGAAAATAAAGGATAAAAAAAAAATATGCAAAAAATTGATTAAATTTCTTATTTTCTGCCGTTTTGTCAAGTTTGTTCTGTATCCTGATTCAAACCCGTGGAGCTGGTTTGTTTATTTTCTTTATGATCATGACGAGACTGTCATTACATAGGTTATTTTATCAGTTTTAAAAAACACGTAAACTAGACCAAATGCATGCAAAGCAGTTGAGCACTGCTGTGTGAAAGTACCTGTTAGAAAGATCTGTCACCTTTTAAACCGGCGCTCGATGTGCGGAAGGTAGATGCTGTGGGTTTTTTCACTTATGTTGGTTAGTTCATCAGCCAGGTGTGAAACCAACACCTCTCCTTCCATGGACGTGCCTTGAACGGTAGAAGGTTCCTCTTCAAGGGGAAGGGTGTTCGGAGGAAGGCTGCTTAGCAGCTAGCAAGGTGAGTGGAAACGGGAGACCCATCGCACCAGCCTTTCATGCAAGAACCGTTTTCGTCTGAACTCCGGGAGGAAAACTTCCATTTGCAGCTGCTGAACGGGCTGCGAGCACAACCCCTCCCGGGTGAGCTGACGGTGGAAGTCTCTCCTGATGGTTTCCTGATGGCTGGAATTTGCATCCTGGCTTGGGCGGCTGAAATGTGCCGTTGAGTGGGTGATTATGGAGTTGGGAAGTCTTCTGTTAGCTTCACCTGATCAGCTGAGAATGGTGCCTTGCCATTTGTTTTGCTAAATAAGAGATACTAGATGACGCATGAGCTGTAGTAGGGTATATTGTACTGGGCTAGCAAGTCCTAAATCCTGCACCTAACGATCTCCTTTTAATCAGATTTTTTTGAGATGCTAGCATCAAAAAAACTATGAGAAAGCAACAGCAGACAGTTGGTTTTAATAGCTATGTCCTGTCATTTATACAAGTGTACTGTGTTTGTGTACACAGGTACCTCTGCATTGCGGCAACTTCCATCCGTATGAGAGGCTGCTTGTAAAACTCCATCGAAGCCGTGAGAAGAGTGATTACAAATAAAGACTTTAATAATTGGAATATTCACTAGCCTAATCAGTTTGTTTAGTAGCATATATTCTGGAAACACTGGTATCTGTTATGAATCTTTTAAATATTGGTTTCCTCAGCCTTTTGCTTTTCTCCCTGCATCAAGGAAAAATAACACTTAAAATTATCTGTGGCTGTATATAAAGTCAGAATAGTTTTGTCTTTTTTTAAGGTATTGTTTGGATTACATGTTTTGCTAGAAAATCAGGACTGACCCTTTTCTACTTAGGAGCTTAGGAGAGATGACAAAAATTACTGTGAGCACTGCAGTGAGAGGGCAGCAAACCTGAGTGTGGGGGGAATGGATGGGCAAGGTGGCCAATACGTAGTGGTTTACTGATATATTTTCTTTTTTTTTTTCTTCCCTCACTGAATGTCTGGCTAACAGTTGGGAAGAGTGGAAGAGTCACCTTCTGGGTGTACATCTGCATGCTGACCACAAGATATGATTTGGCAACCTCTGTGGCTGGTGCTTGGAGAGGGGAAAGGTAATAAAATATCCTCTTATTCAGCTTTTGGATAGGCGTTTTTCCCAGGCTGGGTGGGAAGGGGATCCCTTTGGGGACCTGTAGGACCTCAACAATAGCAATGGCTCTGTGAAGGAGACTTCTATGTACTGGCTCTCAAACTGCTGAGGTTGGCTGGCATTGCAGGAGCCAGCCATGAAGGAAGACCTTGAGGTTTTTTAAGCTCTTAGTGCTCATTGCTGACTGTGATGGATCCAGCTGTCTCTGGTACTTCTGAAGGCATCTGTGTCTTTAGGAGCGGGTGGGCACCCATGGCTCAGAAGTTAGGGACAGCTGTAGCCTCGAGACCATTTCTCATGGCAAAAAGCCAGGCTGCAGTGCCTCAGTAGGTGGGTAGGGGTTGCCCAAAGCTTGAAATTTGTCAGAAGCCAGGAACTAGAGACAGGCCTTCTGTGGAAGGCAACCTGCTCAGCTTGTCTCTGGACACACCATGTGCCCTCCACATGAAAGATTTCTTCCAAGTGTGTCTAAACTAGCTTTAACCTGGCTTGCTCTGATTCCAGCAGCGGCAGTTTAGGTTCACCACTTCAGCACAAGCTTTGCTGTTCCAGGCTCTGATTCCAGCTATGTACCTCATTGCCTGCCCCATCTCCAGACCATGACACCTACAGCTTTCCTTCTGTCACCCAAGACATATCTAAGCTAATGCTGATATTCCAACCAGTGCTGTTTTCTGCTTTTGCTTGCAATGTTGATGTATTTTCTGAGGTTTTTTTTGTTTGGGGTTTTTTGGGGGTTTTTTTTAGGGCATAAAAAAGCTCTTACCCCCCCATCTCCAACCTTCAGAGAGGAGGAAATACAACAGAAAAATGGTCCTGGTATTTCTAAGGTGAAATAGATTTGTGTTCAGATGCACATTCCTTATTGTAGTAGGCCAGTTGGGGATGTTCCTACCACCATAGCTGCACTTGCAGAATAATTTGTGTTGGGACAGATGTCTTGCAGTCTCCTGGCCCAAAGCAGAGACAACCTTGAGGTCACATTAGGTTGCTCAGCCCTGTGTGCAGTCAGGTTTTGAATATCTTCAAGGACAGAAATTTCAGTCTTTCTGCACTCCCTGTTTCAGTGTTTGGTGATCGCCATTCTGCAGAATTTTCTCTATATCCAACAGGATTTTGTCTTGCTGCAGTTTGTGCCTGTTATCTCCTGAAAGTTTACAGCAAAATTTTGGCTGTCTTCTCTATCTCCCCCCGTTAGGTACTTGCAGACAGCTGTAGGATCTCCCTGGAGCCTTCTTTTCAAGCTGAGCTATTTTCTCAGCCTTTCCTTGTGCATCATGTGCTTCAGCCCCTTCGTTTTAGTGGCTCTCCACTGAACTCACTCCAGGATGTCAGTGTCTGTGCTGAGGATCCCAAAACTAGACACAATGTCTAGGAGCACTTTTTGACCCAGCACAGGGTCAGCCCTTTTCATTGCAAGCACGCACTGCTTGCTCATATTCAATTCGTTCATCGAGTCCTTTCCTGAAAAGCAGCTTTGCAGGCAGGCAGGACCCAGCTTGTCCAGCAGCACAGGGTTGTTCTGTGCAGGTGTGGCACTCTGACTCTGCTGAGGTGCCAGGGGTTCCTGCCACCCTACCTGCCGAGGTCCCTGTGAGCAGCAGCCCTGCTCTCCAGCGGTCGGGACTGCCTCCCCTGCTTGGTGCCACCGGCCAGCTTCCTGACCAGGGCAGGAACATGGAGATACACCAGCATCAGTTCTGCTCCTGAATGCTGCAGGATGCCATCGGTAACCAACTGCACTTCACCGTGCTGATCACAGCCCTTTGAGCCGGGCAGTTCAGCCCATTTTCCACCCACGTTACAGTCCGCGTGTCCCAAGATGACAAAAGCCTTCCTAAGGTCAAGGTGCAGTGCACGTTGCCCTACCCTGGTCTGCAGAGCCATTCCATCACAAGGTGAGGAGGTTGGCCAGGCCCAGTTTGCCTTTGATAAATCTGTCCTGCCTGTTCCCAGTCATCTTGTCCTTGGTGTATGTGGACACAGCAAATCCAGGAGGGCTTACTCCATAATTTTGGAGACTGAGGTCCCCTCATGCTTTTTCTTGTCCTTAGTGAAGTCAGGTACAGAATTTGCCACCTTCCAGTCATCAGGAGCCTCTCCTGGCACCAGGAGAGAGAGCAGCTATGCAGGCATGTTGGCTCCTACAGGTAAATCCCACACAGTCCCATGGACTTGAAAATGACCAATGTGCTCCAGTGGTCTCCAGTTCAGTCTTCTGCAGTGTGGGTGATGCTCTGCAGCCCCAGACCTCACTGCTCAGCACAGGGAAGCTGAGAACAGACTGTGCCAGCAAAGCCCAAGGCAGAAAAGTCATTGAGACCCTTGACCTTTTCCTTTGTCACTGTCCCCCGGTTTTGTTCTCCATTGGGTCCACATTTTCATTTGCCTCCATTCTGCTGCTAATGTAGCCGTAGAAGCCCTTCTTGAATGTTCTGGTGATGAGAAATGAACCTGCGCGTTGGTGGTGGATTTTGTTTCTGTTCTTGTTTTTGTCTCATCTACATCTGTTTTCTCTGGCATCTAAGTTAAAAAAGCTAATTTTGCTGAGTTGGAGCAGCTGTCACTTCCCACCACAGTAAATTAAGCTTTCAGAAGACCTCATCTTTGGAATTACAGTTCTGATCATAATGTGGATTTTAATAGTCAATTGAGATGCTTATTAAATTATAACTGTGCATTAGGACCTTTCTTGTACTGCTGGAGAAATCTTGATCGTTTAGTTTTTATTAGTTTTGTGATTTTGAACAGAAAACATTAAAACTAAAAGCCAAATGCAAAACAGATGTATAAAAATGCTCTATAAAGTTCAGGAAACTGACAGATATGGCTGTAAAAATACTTTGCAAAGACACAGCCCCTCTTAAATGCCATTATTTTTATTAAAAAGATGAATGCCACCATCATTTTCTTAAGGAATAAAATCTCTCCCTCCTTCTGCTAGGTTCATGGGATTCAGTCTGTACTTTAGTGAAACTTATCAACAGATTTGAAAATTCTTCACTCTGGACTGTTTGGGGTTTGGTTTGTTTTGTTTTTAAATAAAAATCAGATTAAGATGCGAAGGACAGGTTTTTTTGTATGTGTTCCCAACCATCCATTGTGCCATTGATGTCACTGCATGGTTCTCAGCCCCACAGCCTGGAGTGGTGTCAGCAATGCCTCAGATCAATCTTCTGTTGTTTTAAAGTTTGATCGTGGACTGTATTAGCGTGAGGGTACAAATAAAGGGCCATCATCTCAACCACCCGCTCCTCCGTGCCAAGGTGGATGAGGTAGCCTCAGTCATTTTGGGATGTAATATAACAGGCTGGTCCAGCAACATGGGAATTACTGCACAAACCAGTATTACTGGGTATTACAGGCAGTGTTACGAAGATTATCAGAAAAGCAGTAAGTAAAAAGAAATAATTCTATTCAACGCATAGAGAGATTAGTTTTTTGAAGCTGCTCTTGTTTAAAACTACATATATGTACGTATGTAAGCATCTGTTATGTATGTATAAAAGCATCTTAGTTCTCAAACTCCTAAATGAGTATAGCAAAATCGCTAACAAATTTTTGATTATTTTTTTCAGATATGAAAGACACCTTTGGACAAAATGCTGTCAAACACATACCGGGAAGAAATATCCGCATAGCAAACAGGTCCATGTTGGAATTGATGCGTTTAATATTGTTCTGCTTTATCTTTGCAATTGAACTCCCACCTGAATTTTGAAACAGCTGAAGATTTATTAAGTTCCTGTTTCAGTTTGGATTATGAAGGCAATTGCAGCATATATCTGAATTATAGATAGACCTTTCAGTGCAGTAATAATTAGGACTTCAGTAATAAAACTGTTGCTCTAGTTGCCTTTTTTTTTTTTTTTTTTGCTTTCCCTTACCCCTCACTTGAATTTGATTTGAGGGACTTTCACTAACTTTCTGTTTACCTATGACTAAGAGTTTTCCTGTAGCTAAGGAGTCAAAGGTCTGATTTTTGTTGGCATTGAAGGGCTGGGTGCTGTTGCTGCTGCTGCTCGTTGTCCCTTCATAGTGTCTGTATGCTTGCCTCTGTGACTACACAAAATAATTTTGAGTTACTTTTATTCTGGCTTCCTAACTTTGTTTGTCCCACTTTTGTGAACAGCCCATGTTTTGTCATAGCCCCCAAAGGGAGTGACTCTGCTGAGCATACGTGGAACCACTGACCATGAGAGCCAGAAACAGGAATGCACCCCAGTCCCAGCAGCTGCCACAGATGGCGTATGTAAACCTGCTCTGGTACTTAAATCACTGGGAGTTTTGCCACTGAGTTTTAAAGGGAATCAGCTTTTAAGATATGGGTTAAGTTTGGAAGCACTGCCTATTCATGCAGTGGCATCTGTTTATCTGTAGCACTAACGAGAAGCTCAGTATAGTGACAGGTGAGGATCCATAAATGTCACCTCATTCCAGCAAAACCTATTTCAAAGTGGAGTTAAGCTTCCTAAAGTGGCTTCAGTGTGGAGTTTTGGTGCACACCCTATCATCATGAGACTGCCTGGAGCAACAGGGGACTTACTCTTGATGGTCCTTTTTTGTGAGCAGGGCTGGCTGGATTGCTTGCCAGGGAAGGTTTATGAACAAACTGGCAGGTGTGAAGATTTGCATATGTTGGGTTGGCAAAATAATGTAAATTCTTAGCACAGTTTCCTTCCAGTCCTGCTCTCCGGCTTGTGTTATTGCAGTGTATTTGTTACTGGGTTTGCTGCCCTCAGTTTACCGCTCCCCTCTGCTCTCCTGGCTTTCTCATCCAGATCCCCAACTTCTCCATCTCCTGAGAAGAGTAGGTGGGAGAGCAGCCTGCAAGGCTGGGCCTGGAGCCGGCAGCATGCTTCCTTCATCCCACCTTCATCCTCCTCAGAGGTTTTACTTCTGTCCCCAACTCCCTGCTTTGTCCTGGTGAGAGATGAATCAATCCCTTTCACCCAGGAAAAGGGGTAAGATGAAGAACAGCAAATTCCAGCGGGAGACACCCCACCTCACAGCAGCATCTGCTTCACGGTGTGGGGCTTGAAGAATGAACTGACTGTCACACCAACGGCACGAGCTAGTCCAAGCTGTGACACGGGGGACCTGAAGTCCACTTTGCAGAGGTAGTGAGGCTCTACAGCGCAGTGGCAGTGGGGACATGGCAAAGACGATGAAAATTGTCTTCTCAACTTTCCTGCAGGTCTTAGTTATGGGGCTGTTTTCAGTTCCTTGGTATTCTTCACCTCAAATGTGTCACGATGCACTCACGGTGTTAAGGCAGGTGAGTGTGCTGACAGTATATATCAAATATGCTACTTTTACACATATCCCAGTTTCAGACGAATACTAAGCCTCTACACATTTTTTGCAACCTCTGTTTGCAGCTGCTCTTTTTTTATGCTTCATCCTCCTCTTCCTACCCCAAGTTTTCCACTCTGGGCTTTCCCCCCTACCCCTCTACCACCTCTCCCACCCCCAGGTGCTGCACTGGGACTCTTTTTGCTCCTTCCCTTCTTTTCTTCCACAAAATCACCAGAGCTGTCCCAGAAGGCTGGACAGAAAGGCCACCCAGCACAATACCCTGCCTCAGGTGCAGATTTGATGCAGTTGGAAGATATCCTCAGATCTCTGTCAGTGCAAATGAGGTACTTGGGAAACACCCTCTGAATCCACTCTGGAGTGACAGCGGGGCCATAAAAATTTCTCCGAACTGATTCATGAAGGGATGAGGCAAGCTATGACAGTCTCTCTTAGAGACAGGAGATAAAGAAAATACCCGTACCGGCCTCAGCCGAGGTCCGTGCCTGAGAGCGGCCAAGCCTTGCTCTTTGCACAGGGATGATGAAATCCTTCCAGCTCAGTAACTGCTGGCAGAGAAGGGGAAAAATATGGGGAGGGCGGGGGAGGAACGTGCAAAAGCATGCGCTGAGCTTTCCTCGCGTCGTTCCAGGCCCTCCCATCTGCAGCCCTGCCAACCCTTGGCTCCCGCCGCGCTTCTGCGGCCTTTCTGAGCATGCACGGCTGCCGGCGCATGTGCGGCTGAGGCAAAGGCTGCAGAGGACGGCGGGGCCCTGCGCCTCCCGGGCCGTGTTTGTAGGGTCAGGCTGGGAACGGAGCGCTCCGGCTGCCCAGGCATGATGGAGCAGCTGGGGAAGCGGTCGGGGCCGGCAGCTCGGCTGGACGCCATCCTCCGACACCTCTCCCCGTGCCTGGGAGCGGCCCCTGCTCTTGTATCCTTTCTGATGTGGGATTGGGGTGGGGGGCAGTGGGATGTCGGCCCCCTTGGGGCCAGGGCTCTGCTTCCTCTGCCCCAGCAAGCTTTGCCCATCACACCCCATGTGCCTGCGTGTTCATGGGCACCGAGGAGGGGTCTGGCGGTGCTTTGCCCTACAAGAACGCTCTGCCCGAGAAGGACACGCAGGCAAGGTCCCTGCCCTGTGCCCTGGTTATGGAGTGGTGACGTGCAGGGGGGCCGTGCCCTGTGGGGATACACCCGGGCAGCGCTTCCCCTGGCAGCCCCAACTGGTGTTTTGGGGTCAGCGACTGTCTCGCCCCAAAAACCTTTTGCCACCTGGTGCTTTCTCCCTGAGCTTCAGCCCTGCAACCTGTCGGGTGCTGGGATGTGCATCTGAGGAGCAATCCGCCTCTCAGGAGCCCCCATGACATATCTCCCCCAGCACTGAGCAGGGGGGTTACCTGCAGAGAATTTTCCTCCTAGAGATTCTTGGGTTTGGGGGAGATAAACTGCAAGGATTAGCAATTGCACAACAAGTCTCAAACTTTGTTGAGAGGTACAGACTTGGCTGGTAGACCAGCAGCAGGAAAAACATCAAGGTTTGCTTTGCCAGTAGGAAATAAGGTGGAAATGTTGGAGGCTGCCAGCTTTATGATAGATCAGAGAAAGGAAACCAGGGCAGAAAGAAGTTTTCATGTTGGTCTGTCCCATGTTTCCAAAAATTAAGTGAAGACTGCTTGCTGATACTATTTTTAAAGCTGCTACCATAAATCTTGCTTTAAAAAAAAACAAACAACTTTTTAAATGCTGCCAGTACTTGGTGAGAGCTGAATGCTGGCAAGTTACCTCTGAATTATAATAAATTGCTGAAGAGGATGTGGTCAAACAGGATGTAGGAGTCTTCAAATGTATTAAAAATATGAAGACAGATGGATAGTAGTTGACTCAGACTGCCATAGGACAAAGATGCACGTAATAACACAAAATGGGAAATAAATGCCAGGAAAAGCAACCTGGTTGTAAAAAGAAAGTAAAGAGAGGCACTGCACAAGCTGTTTTGTTTTTAAATTCAGCTACTGATGCAAAGAGCTTTGGACAAAAATATGACTAATCTGGGTCGGAACAGGAAAGGCCTGTGGATAGAGTAAATGACAGAAACTAATAAAATAGATTTATTTGATATATGTTACATCAGTACGCTGATTTTGTTTTAAACTCTGGCTTTGGTGATTTGGGTAGGATAGTCACTTTTTCTCCCAGAAAATGCCTCTCCATTTATGAAAAGAGAAATAACTTGATAGCAATACCAGTCAGCACCAGAGACACAAAATTTGAAAACTGCCCCAAGCCCGTCGGGTCTCTGCACTGCCCTGCTGGGGTGCGAGTGTGTGCACCCAACTCTTTCTGCTTTGTGAGCCCTGCAGCAGGGGTTAGCTGCCTTCTGCCAGCTCATCCAGGCTCCAACCTCCCCAGCCTAGAAAAGAGAGCATCCTGATTTTCTCTATTTAAAATTAAATATGTGTAATAGTTTAATACTGTCTCATACATACCCAGTTTCCTCCTGTAGTTGCTTTTAGGGATTGGTATATTAGAGATTGGTGTGTGCTGGTTTTAGTGGTATATTGGAATATGAGTTATTTCTGCATAACTGGAAAAACTCTGCCTTCAGAATCCTCTCATGTGGCTTCAGGAAGGGGAGGAAGCAGTGAAAGGTGAAATACGGTGGATTTTTCTTTGAAGCTCGGTGTAGGAGCCGGAGGGAAGTGCTGCATCAGTAACACCAGCACTCACCTCCTTGCAGGAGAGCAGCTGAGAAGAAGCCACCTCCAGAAGTGCCTGTGGAAGATGTCCATTCCTACAGCTGTGAATTCAGCTTGGGTGCTGCCTGGTTTGGGGCATTGGAAAAAAAAACAGCACACTAACTGTGGAAGTGATTTCCTCAAAATGCAGGAAAATGGGAGATTCAGAAAGCAACGACATCTTGAGTGATTTGGGTGTTTGGCAGCTTCAGGTCAAACCCTGATGCTGCCAGCAGAGCGGTGGCTGTCAGACCAGGACCATCTCACTAGGTGTCTGTGAGATGGTTTCTAAGAGAGCTACCCAAGTTTACTGTGCTTGTCTTAGCTATGCAGGAGTTTGCACCATCCCTTGATACGGCAGGGAGATGCTTTGGAAAAGCTTCTAGAGATCTTGAACCTTGCTGTGCCTGTGCTTTGATCTCTCTAAAAGTGTTACTTGCTTCTGAGTGGTCCCAGGTATTACAGTGCCTGTTTGGCTAACATGCCTGTGAATACATTATTCCCAAAAGGGGGTGTGTGAGGGGAAGGGAAATGTTTAAATACTCTGTCTTCACCAAAATGAGCTGCCAGAGGTGGCAGCTCCTTCCCAGCCTCTGTGCCTCTTGTTTTCAGTTGTCTGAGCAACTCAAACTTGTCCTTTGAGCACTACAAGGTGGCAAGAGCAAAACCAGTGAAAGGAAGAGGCACCGCAAAGCCTGGGAGGAAGGTGTTCAAATGGAGTCCAGTGCTTGGTGGACTTGTCTGCTCTCCCCAGCTTCTGGGAGGTGGAGCTGTGCTGAGGAGAGAACCACAGCTGGGGTTCAACCAGTGCCTGTGTCTCCATCAGCTGTCTGTGGACATGTAGGAGCCTGAATTGGCCAGGAGTCCCATTTTCACCGAAATTGGGACCTGAAATGTAGTGTATGGAGCAGTAGTGCCCTCAGCTGGGGAATCCCCTGCTCTGGGACCTGCTGTGGTTGTTTTCACCTGGTCTCCCTGTATCCTCTTCCTTCCCTCTCTCTATCCAGTTCTCAGCACCATTTCTTCCCTCTGGCGCATAATTTTTGCTACAAATTTTTGCATGTATTATGTTTCTTCTCCTGTCATATGTGACGACAAACTAATGTTTAAGCTTCCTGGTGTAGGGGCTGTAGACACAACTGTTGTGATGAAACCTATTTCTTATTCCAGAAGCATGCATGCTTTTATGGTATATTTATAAGGCAGTGGTGAGCAGTAGAGAAAAGTGTTTTGTTTACATAAAACCCTGAAGCACGGGAGTCTCCAAACATTCACGTGCAGGACCAGAATTCTAATGAACTTTAATGATTCGACTAGGTGATCTTCAAGGTCTTTTCCAACCTAGATGATTCTGTTGTTCCCTGAACTCTGCATGAAAATGCTCTTTTTTTGTCCTTGCCCCTCTTCAATACCATGCACAATCCTTTTGTGAGGCTTCATTAGCAAGTGGGGTTTAATTGCTTTGTCATGAGAATGCCTCTGCTGTAGAAGAACAAAACTGTGTTTATTTAAACCTGTTGAAATGAATTGAGGTGGAGAACAAGCCTATTGCTCTCCTCTCATTGTGCTCTATCAAGTTTGGGAGGGACTTGCTCTGCAGGTGAGAAGGTGAGGGTTTGCACCATCTCATGGAAATGTGAATGTCCCAGGTTCAGCCCATATGAATTCTGGCTCTGAATTTGGTGTGCCTGTGTTAGGAGGGGAGAGGTGGAGCAGCACCTTCAGGAGATAACGCAGGTTTTGAGTAGGACTGACTGCTCTCTGGAGCATAGGGAGCGAAATTGGGTAAGTAAACATCTCCACTGAGCATCTCATTGAGTATCTTGATGTCTGGGAGATGAATCAAGGCCGGTGGACTACTCTGGAGTCTCAGGCATTTTGTACTGGCTTTTCTACATGCATAGGCAAGGCTGTACTATGCTGTTATTTTATACTTCTCTGCCAGACGTGATACTCCGAAGGTGGGAAGGAACTTTTTAGAAGCAAAATAAACAAGAACATGAATTGAATGTCCAGCACAGCACTTACGTTTAAGATGAACCACATTGTAGGATTCGGGACACATGTATATAGATGTTCCATTCTATTGTTCTTGAGTTTATATTCCTTAATTTCTATCCCAGACAAGTGTTCCTACTTCAGCACAAGTTACTGCTGTTCATCACCCAGGGAAGTTTCGGTGAGCTGTATCTTCCTTTGTAGAGATTTAAAAAAAATAACCTGCAGAACTCAATTCTTTTTTCCACTCTAGCACATGTGTTGATCACTAGGCATTGTGTAGTCTTTAATTTTTTCAAGGGTATGTTGTCATTTGTTTAACTGTCGTTTAACGAAAAATCTTAACCATGCATCTTGGAAAATGTCTGAGTGGATAATCTGACTGCAGAGTCTATTCCCTTGTGCTTCGGTATTTCTGTTGAGAGTAAAACTGCTGAGAATCGATCTCAGCTTCTCCCCTTTGGAAGGGCATGAGGGGGATGCTCTGAATTCTGTCACAGAAGTAGTGGGTGGCTGTGGGCAGAGATGCTGAAGGGCCGCAGACACACAATGCCAGCTCTGCTGGGGTGTGGGAAACGCTGCATGCCTGCAGAGCTGAGGTGGACATGCAAGAGGGGAGGGTCTCTCACCAGTTGTCCCCAGCAACCACGGATCCCTCACATGTCACCTTCTTCCTGCCAGGTCTTGTTCTTCTGCCCAGCCCTATTAACGTGTTTCTCTTCTGTGTCTCAGCTATACCCTGGACAACAATGTCCTCACCACAGAACAAAGGCAGTTCTACGAAGACAATGGGTATCTGCTCATTAAGAAGCTTGTTTCGGACGAAGACATTGAGCGCTTCAGGTACGGGGCACTTGCCAAAGGTGCTGGGGAGTCCTGTGTGCAGCAGCAGCCTGAGGGAGCTCTGCGAAGCTGGACTCTCCCAGCATGGACCTTCCCACTGCTTTGCAGGAAGGAGTTTGTGAGAATCTGTAAAAAAGAGGTGAATCTACCAGGAGCTATGATTATGAAAGACGAGTCCCTGAGATCCCAGTATGGTCAGTCTGAAAAAGTAGTCAATAAAATCCAGGACTTCCAGGAAGATGAAGAGTTGTTCAGATACTGTACTCTGCCGGAGGTAAAATAAAATAAAACAAACAAATAAACAAAGAACAACGAAAAGGGGGACAGTGGTGGAAGAGCCTATATGAATGTATCTATATGAATGCCTTTTATCTAGGCAAAGCATCTGCTCTCTGGGCAGGTCCAGCTTTGTAGCTAATATTCGTGTTGTGGCAGACAGCCGTAGTTTTGTGGAAGTATTACCCACCCCATCTTTTCATCCCCACCCGGCAACCTGCTGCACCATCTTCCATTTTGGCCTCCCACCACCATGCCCATTCGTGTGCCATGCCAGGTCCTGCCTCCTGTCCTGCATCCTTCCATCCTGATCTATTCCTCCTGTACCCTAGTCCTCAGCCAAACATCCAGGTCCCGGTGCTTCCTCAGCAATCTTTCCTCCCGTATTTAATGTTTCTAATATTTTTTTCTATTGTTTTCTTCCCTGTAGGTCCTCAAATATGTTGAGTGCTTCACAGGGCCAAACATCATGGCAATGCACACCATGCTGATAAATAAACTTCCAGATTCGGGTAAGTAAAACTTGGATAAGAGGAGAATAGAGAGATTGTTGTGTGTGTGTGTGCTGTCTATCAGGCCAAAATTTAACTTAGTGTTTTAGAAAAACTGTTTGAAAAAAATGACACAAATTAAAACCAAATAACTTTGAAAATTTGAGGCCACTCGGTAATAGTTTGTTTTCTTTTTACCTTGGCTTAATGAGATTTCCTGCCTTTCAATGTTCAAGGGGTGTTTGTTTGCTAAAGATGGTGGTTGTCTTGGCTCTACCACTCCGATGTTCAAAGTGGGCAAGTGAGCTCCCTATTCAGCCAGCTGCACCTGCATAAAGGTCCAGGATTTAAAACCTGTCATGCTTCTTAATCTTGATTTTTCAACTGTGTTGAAAACAAGAGCTTCTGTGGACCTCGGTGAAAGGCAATAAATACAGAGCTCATCCTTTGCTTGGAGTTTATATGTCCAGACCTCACTGACAGTTGCTGCATGCTCAGCACTTTGATATGAAAATACTTGAATAGGTGCCAAAAGAAGGATTTTGAAGCCTGACTGCTAGAAATTGTGATCACAATTTATACAAGAGTGATGGGCAGGGAGAGAGGGAGAGATCAGGACTAACCATATTACAGTTTTTCACTGTAGCTTTGACTCTGCATAAGCTGTTTCTGTTTAGCAAAGTTGAGACCTGAGATATGTTTCTTATTCTCAGATAGGCAGCTTCCGAGCAGATAGACAGTATATTGAATTATTAAAATACTGAATTTGTTCATGTCCACAGAAAGCTGTCATTTTGGTTTGGAAATTCAACAGGAGACCATACATTTTTAAAACAAAACCAAAACAATAACTGACAAGAAATGGGAAGCTGCTTCATGTTTGCAAGGTCTCCATTCAGTATCTTTGAGGACTACTTTAGGAGAGGTGCAGATCTCGAGAGCTTTTGAGGCTGCCCAAAGTCAAAATAATTTGGCAAATGAGGCAAGTGGAAACATCCTAACTGTATCTGAGGAGCAAACTCAATGGCAAAATAAATATGTAAATAATATATAAAAGGTTGTTTTGGTGTGGATGATGTGTTTCCATTTCCACAGTGGGAGAAGAAGTAACAAACGACACCTCAGAAATATTTATTTTTGTTTAGACTTCATGGAAAAAAGCCCCTAGGGTGAAGGCTAATAGAGTGCTGACTAGACTGTCTGGGGAGGCTGCATTCTATAAGTTGAGATAGATTGATTTTTATTTTTTTTTAAAAGAATGCTAAATAAACACGTGTTGGGTGCAGGACAGTCAGAGTTGGTTCTGCTTGAACACAGTGATAGATCAAGTGATTACAGAGAGCATGGCTGTTTGAAAGCCTTTGTATTGCGAAAGGTTTGTGCAACACCAAACCTCTGTGCTGGTTAAACCTCAGAAAACTGGAGAGCAGCTAAAGTGAATGGTGAAAACTTAGCAGGGTTTTGGTGGTGGTGAAGGTCAGCAAAAGGGGTCTTCCCAGGGATCACACAGCCAGGCAGCCTCCTGGCATTCACTGTGTCCCTGTGCCATTGCTGTCCCAAGAGCCACCACTGCACTCTTGGTCCATCTTGGGGTGGGGTGTAAGCTAACACACTTGGCTTCCAAGCAGGGGTGGGCTGGAGCAGACACTGAGTACACAGAGTCTCTCCAGTGACAAGCAGCAGCTTCTTAGGACATGTGTCAACAAGTGCAGTGGTTTAACAGGAAGGTAAAAGCTGTGTCATATTTGATGAGGTTGAAGGTTTTGAACCTGTGTTGCAGATCAACAGACTTTTCTCCACCCCATGCATCAGGACTTGCACTATTTCCCCTTCCGGCCTGCGGACCGCATCGTGTGCTCCTGGACTGCCATGGAGAGGGCCGACCTGGACAACGGCTGCCTGGTTGTGCAGCCGGGGACACACGAGCAGCCTCTGAAGCCTCATGCCTACCCAAAGTGGGAGGTAGAGTGGCACCAGGGGGGTTGGGAAGGGTGTGTGTGAGGGGGGCCACATTTTGTCTGGGAAGAGCTCACCATGGAGGAATGTTCAGCAGTGTCTTTTCTGCTTATGCAGACAGACTTGTTGCTCTGGGAGTGAGTTGCTTGGTTGGCCTCGCTTCACGTAGCCTGGGTAGAATTGCCTCTGTGCACACCTTCACCTAGAAATTGTCCATCACGTTGCGGCATAACAACATAAACACATGCAACCATTTTCCACTGCCCTTTCCAAGTCTGAGGACTTTTTCCTGTGAATTTGTTCCTGTCTGGTGAGCGTGTGTACTGTCCCGAAGAGGAGAAATTGGATAGTCAACAACTGGATACAATTAAACACCAGGTGGTATCTTCCTCTTAAGAATGGATGTTTCCTGACCTGGCCTGGTGTTGGTGATGGTTTTACTGGGAGCAGGAGGCTGGATGCCAGTGGTGGTATCAGGCCAAATTTGTAGGATTCTCCAGTGCTCTTCTCTGTTCTCTCCAGCCAAGAAATATTTTAAATTGTCTGAATCCAGCTTTAGAAATTAGAAAAAGTAGTATCTTGCTGTACCTCAGACTTGAAGTAGGAAGACTTGTAGCCCAGTGGTCAGGCATAGGGATATATGGTCATGTATATATGAGAGATATATATGTATGGTCAGGCTGGGCATACCGAATACGCTGCCCAGAGGAAAGCAGGTCAGTAGCTGCCCCTGCTGTCCCCTGCACTGAGAATCGGCACTTGTTCTAATGTTAACCAGATGATTATAACTCAGCATTTTTTTCTAGTATAAAACCAACAAACTTTTCCATGGGCTGCTTGATGAGGATGAGAAGAGTCCCAGGGTTCACCTTGTCATGGAGAAGGGAGACACAGTGTTCTTCCATCCCCTGCTTATCCATGGCTCTGGGATAAACAAGACATCGGGTTTTCGAAAGGTAGGAAACCATCTCTTGATATAGCTTTTGATATTTTTAATTTTTTAAAACTGATCTAACTATCTCCTCCCTTTCCAAGCTCGTGAATATTTGGTTGAACTTTTTAAATGAGTTTTTAACTTCCTACTATACTTTTGCACTCTCTTTTAATTTTTTTTTTTTTTTTTTTTAAACATCTCTGGGAGAAGAGCATGCGGTGGGGCTGCTTGAGAAAAACAGAGCAGGAGTAGAAATTAAAACTGAATCTATGTGTGAAGCCTGGCTGGCTGTACTTGCTTTTCTGATAGTTCTCTTTCAGCTGTCCCAAATATCAGGAGCTTCTCTAACTTTCTTCCCCCTGCCTTTTTAGTATCTCATCTCTGGATAGCAGGAGCCTCCATCATCCAATAAATAGTATTTATTTATATGATAACACAACTCATTTTTCTATTAAAGATTTGATTATGCATTGTCTGTTTATTTTGCATCATGATTATTTAAGTGAAACAGGCAAAAGTGCCCTCCTTTGGAGGCCTGACCTTTCCTCCAAAGTGGATTCATCCAGGCACTTAAAGGAACTGTAGCCTCTAGTGTAGCCACTAGTAGCAATGCAGTTATTCCCCCTCATGCACTGCAACACAGGCTGCTCTATTTTTATTTTGGTTTGCCTGCATCAACAACTATATGGCCCATTCTTTCAGCCCCTGTAGCAGTTTACTGGTGTGGAATTCTTCCTCCTGCAATCCTGAAAGCAGAGAGGACAGCAGGTACTGGGAGTCTCATATGCTGGCTCTTTCCTGGCTAGTGGAGCAGTTGTCCTGTTTAGTATTCCACAGAAACACAAGAGCTTCCTCATACTGTGCCAGATCCCAACATTTGTCTGCCCTTGGGGTAAATCAGTGAATATCCTGGAGCTCTCTGGACCAGGTTATGGTCCATCACCCTTTGAGATCTGGCATGATCTCACTTGCAGCTGGCGTAGCTCATGTAATGAGAGAACAGCTTTATCTGGTGGGGCATTTCTGTTTATTTCCTCTAGACTCTGCTTAAGCAAGAACTGATTATATAAAATAAGTGGGTTGATGATGTGACTGACTGGGTGCAGAAAGTAAGAGCCCTTACTTAACACACAAGTCTGCTCCAACCCTAACATTCCTTATTCCCACTCTAGTTGCTGGTATTCTGAGATCAAGTAGTATAGTTTATGCTGGGAAAGTGTTTGAGAGAGAAGGGAAGGAAGAAGAGCATGTTAGGAAGCAAGAGTATTTCTCCAAGAAGACACTCTCCGGAGAGCAGGAGTCCTCAGAAAGGAGGACGGAATTTGCTGACACAGTCTGTAAGGGGTAGTGTGTTCACCATCAGGGATGCATGAGATTTTTTTTCCACCAGTCCTTTGTAATCGATGTGATCGTGAGTGATGCCCAATTTCCCCACACAGAGTATAAGCTGTCACTTCGCCAGCTCAGAGTGCTACTACATCGATGTCAAGAACACGACTCAAGAGCACCTAGAGAAAGAGATAGTAGAAGTGGCTTGCAAGAAATACGACATGAATTCTGTGGAACTCAGGGTAAGACTTGGCTATATGCTTTTTGTTCCAATCCAGGTCAGTTCCCTTTTCTAAGTGTCTCTCCTGTGACAGATTTGTGCTTTTTGCTATGCTCAGTTTGGCAGATCAAGCTGTGCTAAGCAGAGGTGCTTGGCAGAACAAAAGACCTGATGTTCAGAGGATGACTGGCAGGCTTTTTGGGGGGCTTTTTGCTCATAAAGCTGCTTCTTGCTATGCTGGAGAAGTGGCCTTGCTTTCTGGGCAGCCCCTTCACATCCCTTGAGCTCCACAAGTCTCTCCTCTAGATCTGCTTGTCAGAATGGGTTTTGTGAGCACATATTGATCCCTTCCAGTTCTGGCTGAGTTTGCTGCAGATTAGATCAGCACTTCACTATGCAACTGTGACTGATGTTGTAGCATAAGTGAGGAGGAACCGCAGACTCTGCTGTCATGACAGCTCGGCTCGGAGGCTGCTCATGTGCACCCTTACACCATTCGAGGGGGTCTAGTCTGGGTAGCAGTGGAGAGGGCAGGCAGCAATAGGGTAATGTCTATGCAAGTTTTGCCCTTCACTGCATCTCCTGGTTCGTGGTTTGTTGTTGGAGTGTGTCTGAACCAGAGCTCTTTGCAGTTATATTTGGACTGCACGATGTAAATACGGAGACGTGGTTATCTCTTGCCCTGAATTCACAAGTATAGGAAGGTGCAATAAATTCAGTGCCTGTCCACAGTTCTTACAGTTTCAGATCCTAATGACAGGTGGATTTTCCTTTTAAAACAAGTAGACACCTCTTACTGCAACAGTAGACTGAATTGTTTTGGTTAAATATAATCCCATATCAATTGTTTGAAGGCTACAGCAGGTATGTCAGCAGCAATATACATCTGCCTCAAAAAAAAAAACAAAACCAAAAAAACCCGAGGAGGGTAATGGACTCTTGCTGAATAACTGAAACCATTGTGTAAAATAGAAAGCAAGTCTAAATTCTTCAGGGATTCAGCCACTGAAAGAAAAATAAACCTTGTTACTGGTATGGAAATATTCTGAATTTCTTAATCTGCAGAAGTTCCCACACATGTGCACAACCAGTGTCAAGGCAGTAAAGTCTAGATGTAATAGGCAGTAATTTTCTTTTAAAATGTACATATTTTACAGATATTACAATATCTAGGGCATTCTGGAGAAGAGGACTTCCTTCTTCACCTTTGGGGTTTTTATTTTGGGTTTTTTGTTTTGTTTTTCCCTGGGTGTGGTAGGGTGTCCAGATGTGTTTTGCAAGCCTGATCTTACATGCTATCTGTAAAGTTACAGCTTGCTTGACTTGATACCTGGAGTTATTTAGGTACGCAGTGAAATCCAAAGTGATGGGTAGTAAGGCTCTGTCGTTCTTGTGAGTGAAAATGAGGTCGTGCCCATACAAGCCTCAGATGAGTCTGTGTGTTTTCATGTAGCTTTAAGCTTTTTTAACCAGAGTTGGATCTTCCTCCCAGAGGAGTGTCCAGCTCTTATATCACCTTCACAAGACTAATGATAAGAACTAAGTAATCCTCACACAGGGAAACTGTCAGAGCTTGCCCAAGACTTACCTCCATGAAGCAAACAGTGGTGGTCTTCTCTGCTTTACAGTCTGCAGCAATGCCTGCCCAGAACCAGCACCTGATTTCTGCTTAAGGGCTTGCATTCATATCTGTTATTTCCTGCTGGTTTCTGCTGCACAAAACCACCACTTGCTCACGGGCAGCAGTATGCAAGGTGTAGTCAGTTGGTGAGCTTTTCTGATCAGAGGTGTACAAGGGAGGCATTGTGTGCACAAGCAAGGCGAGGCTGACTTCTGTAAGGGTAATATTCTCTGTGCTGCTCATGTTTCCTCTTCTGCTGCCTTCCAGAATTGAACCATAGTCATCTTGCCATCTGTGTAACACCTGCAAACAACCTGTCTTCTGGGGGTGGAGGTTGCACCTCTTCCTTAGTCTGCGTTGTATTTTTGTTACTGATATTTAGGATTTGAGAGAATATTCAGTAAGTGTTTTGGTATGTTTTTATGGGTAGGTAGCTAAGCTGAGAATGCTGTATCTATTTCCATCTCTGTAAACTGGAATCTTGGTCACCATTTTTGCTGGCCCTAAGGCTTTTCCTTATTTTTGTCTCATTTTTGTTTTGAAGGATATTTGGAACTTCCGAGCACGTCTGGTGCAAGGGGAAAGAATTAACCTGTAGAACAACCTCTGAAGAGCAGAACGGAAAACAAGTGCCTGAGGATGAGCTTCTCTGATCAGAGTGCAGACCCTGCCTTGGCAGGCAGAATTATGTGTGCTTTCTTGACCTCTGTATTGGTATTTTAGCCAAATGCTGCATAGCAAAATCATTTTATGCTAATACAAAATAATTGCACTGAGGTTGAACAGCTAATGTACAACAAAGAAAACCTAACCTAGAAAAACAGAGATTTGCTGTGGTTATCTTAGACAATCAAAGATTAAGGTCTTGAAAGAGCATCTTGATTTTCTTGATGTTTTAATTCTTGTCTTTTAGAAGTTTCTCACATGACGTACCTTTAGAATGATGGCAAGTAACATAAGATTTTATGCAAGAATTTATGCAAGGGTATGTTTTTTAACATTTCCAACTCCCTTTTCTATGCAAAAAAAAAAAAAAAAAAGAGTCAGCAGGGGTTTATGAAAGGCAGGTCCTGCTTGACAAACCTGATCTCCTTCTATGACAGAGTGACCTGCTTATTGGATGAGGGAAAGGCTGTGGATGTTGTTTACCTTGACTGTAGCAAGGCCTTTGACACCATTTCCCACAGCATTCTCCTGGTGAAACTGGCTGCTCGTGGTTCGGATGGGCACACGCTTTGCTGGGTAAAAAACTGGATGGCTGGGCCCAGAGAGTTGTGGTGAACGGAGTTAAATCCAGTTGGCGGCCGGTCACGAGTGGTGTCCCCCAGGGCTCGGTGTTGGGGCCACTCCTGTTTAACATCTTTATTGCTGATCTGAACGAGGGGATCGAGGGCACCCTCAGTCAGTTTGCAGGTGACACCCAGCTGGGTGGGAGCGTTGATCTGCTCGAGGGTGGGGAGGCTCTGCAGAGAGACCTGGACAGGCTGGAGCCATGGGCTGAGCCCAACTGGGGGAGTTTCAATAAGGGCAAATGCCAGGGGCTGCCCTTGGGCCACAACAACCCCCAGCAGCGCTACAGGCTTGGGGAGGAGTGGCTGGAGAGCTGCCAGTCAGAGAGGGACCTGGGGGGTGATTGACAACCGGCTCAACAGGAGCCAGCAGTGTGCCCAGGTGGCCAAGAAGGCCAATGTCATCCTGGCTTGTGTCAGCAGTAGCGTGGCCAGCAGGGACAGGGAAGGGATCTGAGCCCTGTGCTCGGCACTGGTGAGGCCGCCCCTCGATTCCTGTGTTCAGTTTTGGGCCCCTCACTACAAAAACTGAGGGGAGACCTCATCGCCCTCTACAGCTCCCTGACAGGAGGGTGCAGAGAGCTGGGGATGAGTCTCTTTAACCAAGTAACAAGCGATAGGACAAGAGGGAATGGCCTCAAGTTGCACCAGGGAAGGTTTAGACTGGATATTAGGAAGCATTTCTTTCCAGAAGGGGCTGTTGGGCATTGGAATGGGCTGCCCAGGGAGGTGGTGGAGTCCCCATCCCGGGAGGGGTTTAAGATTCAGGTCAACATTCTGGTGTAGTTGGGAACTGCCAGTGTTGGGTTAATGGTTGGACTAGGTGATCTTCAAGGTTTTCCAACTTTGATGATTCTGTGAAGTCATTAGCACAGCTGATGAAGAGTGCAATACTGGTACAGCAGAACAACAGTGTGAGGGAGTATATGAAGGTGAAGCAGCAACCACTCACATAAAAAAGTGAGACTGATGGGCTGGAACATGATCACTTGTAGGGTTCTTCAAACATCACCTGGTGTAGCATGATATCTTACCAAGCAGTGCTGGTACAAGTGAAGTGTGTGGCTGACAGGGTTGGGAACTACTGGGCCAGCAAACCAGCCTTCTGTTGGCCTTGCACAACCAATTCAAGACTGTGCGAAGAAAGGGAGTCCTTTGGGTCTGGCAGGTCTGGGAAAAGGTGTCTTGGTGCTGTTAGGTCAAGGGGGTGGTTGGCTGCTCCTCAGGATGCGCTGGTGGCAAGGTGGAGTGGTGTGCACTGAAATGATCCTCTTGCCTTTCACATTATTTTTCCTTGCTTTCTGAAAGATTCTTTTCCTTTCAGAATCTATCTTTTTGAAATATAGATTAAATCAGAGCAAAAACATGTTCAGGGGCTATGTTGAATTCTTTCTGCTGCTCGGAAATTCTGGCAGTGGGTGCGTCATTGAATACCCCAGTGCAAAACAGTGATCCTCAGCTCTTTTCCACTCCCTGCTTCTACCCGATGGTGGTGTCAAAACAGCCCCATCAGCAGCACTGGGCTCCTGTGGCTCCTTGTGCTGCTATCTTGCAGCACAGGAGGTCACTCAGGTGAGACAGCAGATCAGGTACAGTCCTGTACTCAACCCACGGTGGAGTGCCTAGACAAGAAGCTGCAGGTCAAAGCTGTTGCAGTCATTTCAGACAAGACAATGCAATGCAGAGAAGGCGTTTGTACTTCTTTCTCTTCCTTGCAGCATCTGTGGGGTTTCTTGTTTGTTTGTGTGCTTTTTAAACAAGGCAAGGTTTGAGCACAGTTACTGTGTTGGGGCTAAACCCTTGGTGGTGGGGTGAGGTGTCCGGGCTGTGGTTCCCACCTGGAAACAGACATTATTCTCTTGGTAGCTTCTGGTTTGATCACAACACCAAGAAGTCTGACAAGGGGGAGACTTTAGGACAGTCCTGCAGCCCTACTCAGTGGGTGATCCTGCTTCCTGCATCTCTTCTCATGTCCTCTATATAACCCTGGCACTGACCCTGCTCTTGGGAAGATGTGCCAGGATGCCTCTACAGACTTTGACCTTCTCAGCCTCATCTTTGCTTGGTGCATGGGCCCAAGTGAGTTGGAGGCTCCTCTGTTGACTTTGTTGAGCTGTGGTTCACAGCCTAGCTGGTACTCTCCTCCGAATTTTTGTGAGGATTTAGAATATCTTGTCTGGTTTACAACACAGGATTTGTGGAAAAACTTCAGTCTGGCATTCCTGGTGTAGCTGAGTTGACTGCAGAGGGAGCTGTGACCACAGAGGAGAGCTACAGGTGTCCATCAGATTCCTAGAGTTTCCAGACTGAATTTCTCTTACTACAGCTGGGAGACAGAAGGAAAGGAAGAACTTTAGCTTTGTTGTTAAAAATTTGTACATCTCTGCCTATGGATTTAGGCTTGAATTTCGTCTTTCAGAAGAACAAATCCATCAAAGACCTTGCAGATCATCTAAACTCATGTCCTCATTCCTACAGCAACAGGTTGAGGATAATCCAGAGCCTGGGGAGCACTAAGCTTAGGCAAGCTCCCCTTGACTCTGTGCAAGGCCAGCTCAGCTGCATCCTGACAATGACAAGGAGCCTGATCCCTGCCTTCCAAAAAGACCTGACCAGAGCTAGATCCAGCAAGGCTGCTTGCCGCCTCCTCAAGAGTGCTACATGCTCATGGGTGCAGGACAATGTCCCTGGGAGAGTAAGGATCTACAAGCACTTCCTCACAGGATATTTGAGCAAGGGCTGGAGTCCAAAGGATGCTTCATCAGTTCATGTAAATGTGACCTCCTGAGTGAGGGATCTACCTGGTAAGTGCTTTCTTGTTCCTGTTCCCACCAGAGTTCCAGCCAGCAGAGATTCTGTGACCACAGGTTTCCAAAGCACATGCCCCACCAGTGGAAATTCACAGCTAGAAATTCATCTGTCTCCAGCCCTTGGCTTTCTGGGTGAAAAACAAAACCACAACCATGTATCTCAGGGTTTGGTTTCCTGGCAGCACAGTGCAGCTGATTGAGTCACGTCTGCATGCACGCATGTCACATGGGTGACTGCAGAGGGAGATACGGCCACAGAAGAGCTGCAGGGTCTTATCAGCCTCCAGGTCCAAACTCCCTCTTATTTGAATTACCACTATGGCAGCAGGAAGGGGAGGAGGAGAGGAAAAGCAATAATTAGAGAAGTCATCTGCTGCTCCAAGCTTCTTTTTTTTTTCCAGGAAGAAACCAGCCCAGCATGCTGCAGCCCCATGAAGAACAAGTGCAGAACCCCAAATGCTGTTCCCAAACACACTTCCAGTCCTTCAATGATTTTTGAAATCCCAAAGTATCAAGATATTTCCATCAGAAATGGGATATTTTTTTTTTCTTTGATGTGAAATGTTTGTGTGAAAAAAAGGAAGAGCCCTGCCAAGAGAAAGACCACATTCAACCTGTGGTCTCCACCTTTTTTGGAATCAGAAAAGACTGCAGGAAAGCTGACTCCAGTTTGTAATGAGGACATGCTGCATTCAATTCACTCCTGGTCCTTGCAGCAGGAGCTGTACCTCCACCCCCCCTCCTGCAGCAAGTGCCTTGACCCACAGGCTGTGAAATCAGCCCAGGGAGAGGGGAAAGATGAAGGACAGCAAATTCCAGCAGAACAAACCCCACCTCTCAGCAGTGTCTGCTTTACAGTGTAGGTGCTTGAGGAAAAGGTGAGGGTGACCTGACTGTCACACCAGTGGCACAAGCTGGTCAGTCTGAACCTACAGACTAGTCAGACTGAACCCATCACTTGCATGGTGGCAGTGGGGGACATGCTTAAAGATGTCAAAAATCATCTTCAGAACTGTGCTGCAGGTCTGTTATGGATCCATATTCAATCTCAATATGTATCTCCTCAAATATCACTTGCAGAGTTAATGCAGGCAGATGAGAGTACCAAGTGCACTGCTGAGAACAGTGTACATCGAATATATAATTTTTAAGCATGGCCCAACTTGAGAGGAATACAAAGCCTTTGTAACCTCTCTTTGCAGCTCCCCATTTTTAAGCTAGCTTCACTTTTCCTTCTCTCCTTACTCCAGCATTTCCCCTCCAGGCCTTTACTTTCCCAGCAGGGCACTCTTCAAGGATAGGCTCTTTAACTTACCAAACCACCGGCTCCAGCACAATGCAGCGTATGACTGAGCATGCCAGGTGATGGGCTCTACATGCTTGTTGGCTATGTCCTCACAGCCATCAGCAGCTGAGAATGAGTAGAGTATAGGAAAAGGAGCATGTAAAAGCATGCTTGAACTTTCCCTACTTACTTCCCAGCCTCTAGTGACAAGCTGTCCTGTTGCCAAACCTTCCCTTTCTTCCTTCCTTCACTCCTACACCTCACCCAGCCAAGCTGGTGAGACCCACAGCTTCTTGAGAAGCTCTTGGGTGTGTACAGGCACCAGCACGTGCCATGGAGAGGTGAAGAGGAGCAAATAGCATCCACAGACTCTCATCTTGATGCTACCCATGTTGTGGTTGAGCTCTGCCCTGAGTGCTGTCCCGCCCTTATAAATGCAGGGTGGTGACCTGGGCTCTTGGTGATCTTCCTCATCATCAAAGTCATCATGGAAAAGCCAAACCCAACCGCTCAGCTGGATGCTGTCCTACAGCACTTATCCCCATGTCTGAGTGCAGCTCCTGCTCCTGTAGGATCCTCTTTCAGATCTGTGGCTGAGGTGGAAAGGGAGGAGGTAGGTGAGTGGAAAGCAACAGTGGCCTCCACGTTGACCATGTTGTGACCTGGATAGCACAAGGTGTGGTCTTCTTCCACAGCCTGAAATGGGTCATGGAGGATCCGGAGATGTTTCTTGGATGCTTGATGTAAGAAAGCAAAGAGAGCTGCACTCAGTATCCCCAGCCTTCCCTCTCACCAGCTAAAAGGTGTTAACAGAAAAAAAGCCATGCTCACAATTACCTTTGCAAGACCTTTGCTCTTACACCTGTGAATTCATCTGCAGCTCTAAACTGAGCCAGGAGGACAAACAGTGTTTGCACTTGGCGACCTCCCTCAAACTGCAGGCACACAGGGAAGCTTACTTGCTTCATTATTTGAGAGTATGACACGTCTTTCTTTTTCTTGGAGACCTGAGGTGAGGAGGTTGTATGAAAAAGTCTGGATTTCCTGTCTCCTTTGCAGATTTGTGTTGAAGGAGTTTCTCCTGAAGAGCGCAGGAACCAGGAGGAGAGAGATGGATCTGGAAAACTAAAAATGGCTTGTTAAAACAAAGGAACTTTTTTGTGTGTTTAGTTTGACAATGTTTCACAGCATCCTATGAACAATAAATGAAGTTATTTGAATCTTGAACATTGCTATGTCAGTCTTTCCAAAAGGATTTGCTTGCTTCTGAGTGTATCCAAGTATTATATTGCCTGCACAGTTGGCTAACAAGTCTGAATACATTATTCCAAAAGAATGTGTGTAAGAGGAAGGGAGAAGTTTAAATACTGTGTGTCTTCACCAAAATGAGCTGCCAGAGGTGGCAGCTCCTTCCCAGCCTCTGTGCCTCTTGTTTTCAGTTGTCTAAGCAACTCAAACTTGTCCTTTGAGCACTACAAGGTGGCAAGAGCAAAACCAGTGAAAGGAAGAGGCACCGCAAAGCCTGGGAGGAAGGTGTTCAAATGGAGTCCAGTGCTTGGTGGACTTGTCTGCTCTCCCCAGCTTCTGGGAGGTGGAGCTGTGCTGAGAGAACCACAGCTGGGGTTCAACCAGTGTCTCCATCAAATCTGTGATGCCTGAAGAGAAGGGGAAAGACCCTCCTGGAGGTTCTGTGGGTAGGAGCAGCGCCCTGGACATCTGGAGAGCCTGGGCAGTTGCAAGTCCCGTTTCCACCAAAATTGGGACCCGAAGTATGGGGTGAAGCATTTGCCTCCTGTTAAATTTTCTGCAGTTGTGCCCTCCCTATGGGTGTCCTTTGCTCCAAGACCTGCTGTGGTGCTTCCCACCCAGCTCTCACTCACTGCTTGCACCCTGCACATGCCTCTTCCTTCTCACTCTCCCACAAGCTTTTTCCTTCTTACATCTCCCTCCTCAGCTGCTCCTCTCTCCCCCTTTACTTTGCTCTGACTTGCCTCTATCGGTTGCATTTGTGTGCATGGCCTGCATCCATGCTCACACCTCGTGTGACTTCATCGGGTAGGTTTAAGCTTTCTTTGGCTGAAGCTTCAATACCATGTGCAAAGCTGCTGGGAAGCTTCATTTCTAAGGGGAAGGTAACTGTCCTCTGGGTGAGACTGCGCCCTCTGCCTAGCAGAACGCAAGCATGTTTGTTTAAATTCATTAGAATAAATTGGAGATTTCCTTTCTGTGTGCTTTTGCTGTGAGGTGTCGAAAGGGGTGTAATTTCTCTGCAGCAATGTTTTTACACCCTATTGTGTGTATTACTTAACTGATATCCCACATCACTGCTGCTGCTCAGCCAGGGATGTTTCAGTTGGTTGTATCTTCGTTCATACGAAAGTAAAAAAATCAAACACTGATTTTCCAATTCCTCCTTCATTTTAACTATTTTTTTTTCCAAGTGCCCTTGGTGTCTGCCATGGGGAAGACTTTCTTGCTGATTCTTTTCCCCGGACACTGGTTGGAGCCGCCTGCCTCTCCCCAGCAGCCCCCCATCCCCCTCATGGCACCATCCTGACAGGTCTCACCGTCGGTGCTCCTGTTGCTGTGCCCAGCCCTGTTAATGTGTTTCTCCACTGTGTCTCAGCTATAGCCTGGACAACAATGTCCTCACTGCAGAGCAAAGGCAGTTCTATGAAGATGATGGGTATCTGCTCATTAAGAACCTTGTTTCTGATGAAAACATTGAGCGCTTCAGGTACGGGGCACTTGCCAAAGGTGCTGGGGAGTCCTGTGTGCAGCAGCAGCCTGAGGGAGCTCTGAGAAGGCGGACTCTCCCAGATGGACATGCATGGTGTTGCTGGGTACCTTCCTCTGTGGCAACAGTGTGTTTGAGGAGAGTAACCAGGCTGAATGTGGCTGCAATGTGCTCTGGCTTCTCCGGTTCCCTCTGCTTTCCAGAAAGGAGTTTGTGAGGATCTGTAACAAGGAGGTGAATCCACTGGGAGTTCTGATAATGAGACATGAGATCCACAGACCCGACTTCATTCACTCTCAAAAAATCCCAGTTAATAAAGTGCATGATTTCTAGGAAGATAAAGATTTGTTCAGATACTGTATTCTGCCAGAGGTAAAAAGCCAGTAGGGGGATGGTGGTGGGAGAACCTAGTAGAGATTTGTGAAATGTCCAAGCTGGGCAGGCCAAAACTAACCTTCTGGAAGGTTATGTGGTGCTCAGTTCTGTACAGGCCTACTTTAATACATGCTCCATCCCATAGTACACGGATTTGTACTTTGTGTTCATGCTGGGGTAGTTAGCAGCAGCAGATTCTCATCACTTTTCATAAGATACGAAAGTATATTTATGTAATGTGTAGATATGGTTCCTCATGTATTGGCTTGTCCTGGATCCTGGAGTACTACTGAAGTCAGGGTGTGTTGGGGAATCCGAGATGGACGTACAAGATTTTGCAGAGCTCTTGAGCTGTTGCCCTGCCTGTCATCCCTTTTGGCAGGGCCTTGGTGTAAACTGCAGCAGAGAAAGCGCTGGCCAGCATTGCACCTACAGCAGCGTCTATAGGTGGTTTGTGTGGTCTTCCTTTTTATTTTGGGTAAAACTGCTGCTAATAGGTCCACCCTCATGAATAACCCAATCAACAGTTGATTTATAGTATAGATCTGCCTAGCTTTTCTTGCTCTATATTACTGCAGCATAAAACACAAGTATTTCTTCTATGCGTTTTCCTTTGTAAGTCCTAAAATATTTTGAATGCTTCACAGGGCCAAACTTAATGGCCATGCAGATAAATAAACTTCCAGATCTTGGTAAGCAGAGCTCCAGGGAGTGGGAAATGCAGAAGTTGTTATTAAGCCTGGGTTGCTGTGTATTTAACTGAAGCAGCTCTTACCCTTTTAGAAAAGTTGCTTGAATTGAATTAAAAGCCATTCTGAAAATATATGAAGTTATTTTGGTAATAGTGTGGTTTAGTTTAGTCCTGGTTTGGTGGGAGAAGTTTTTTATTGATCAGTTTGCTGTAGATGTTCAGGTTCACATATTGGGAGGTACGTGTGTGCCTCCTAAATTGAGGTGCTGTAATATCTAGCCACATGTTACATCTAGGACATTCTTTCCAACTAATTTAATATGTTTCTGCAGCTCAGGTCTTTGCACCATGTTAACTGTCCCTCAGCTATTTTATTTTTTTTGTAAATCAATATTCGAATTTCAAAAAGGAACATGCTGAAATTAGACACCTGGCTGCTTATCCAGCTGTCAGCAGTTGCATGAAGCCCCACTGTTTAAGACACACTTTTTTTTCAGGCTTGGCATTTCACATGTGTTGAAAACACATGCTTCCTGGAGCTTGGTAAAAGACAATAAATACAGAGAAGATCCTTTGCTTAAAGCTTATGTGCTATTTTCCAGACTAACAGTTCAGAAATATCAAATTTAGTCTGACTCCTGACCTTGCTGACAGTGTTGCATGCTCAGCACTTTGATATGAAGAGTTGAATAACTGCCAAAGGAAGGATTTTGAATCCTGGCTTTACCTTCTAGTGCTGCATATCAAAGTCTTCATACAAGAGAAATGGGGAGGAAAGGGAAGTTTAATTAACTACTTACAGTTTTTTCAGAGTTGATTTGACTCTTCATAAACTTTTGCAGTTCAGCAGAGTGGAGACCCAAGCTGTTTCCTTATGCTGAGGTGTACAGCTTCTGCATGGGCAGAGTATGATGCATTATTAAAACACTCAGTTTGTTGATACCATTCCCAAAAACTCTGCAGAGCAGCTCTAGACCCAAGAACCATGTCTGAGCTCTTACTGTGGCCATAGAATGAGATTTAAACCCTTTTAACCTCACAATTGGGAGCCAGCAAGGAGCATGCTTAGAGGCAGTGCTTCACCTGTATGCAGCTTTGGAACAGCTTCTTGGGACATATTACCACCACAGGTGATGTGGTGTTCCCCAGGAGAATTCTGTGTCACATCTGAAGCACATGAAGAGCATTTTCAGTGCAGCCAGGCACGTTCCCTGTCTTTCAGGTAACCTGAGTTGTCTCCATGCATCAGGACTTGCACTATTTCCCCTTCCAGCCTGCAGTGGGGGACACACAAGCAGCCCCTGAAGCCTCACGCCTACTCAAAGTGGGAGGTGGAGTGGCACGGGGGAGTGAGGGAGGGCACCCACGAGGGGACCACATTTTGCCTGGGGGTGCACTCTGGCAAAGTCTGTGCCTGGGAACCTGTCTGTTACAAACTGGTCTTTGTTCACACTGATCAACCATTATCCACTATTCTTGGCAAGTCTGAAGATGCTTTTTCCTTCTCTCAATTCATTTCTGCCAGGCAAGCATGTTTATTTTCCCGTGGAAGAAAACTGGATGATAAACAACTGACCAGAATTTAATTTCAAGCAATATTTTTCCCCTAAGCAAGGACGCTTCCTGACCTGTCCCAGTGTTGATGATGGCTGTGCTTGGAGCATGAAGCAGGACTTGACACCACAGAGGTGGCATCAGGCAACACTTGTGGGGCTCCTGGATGCTCTTCTCCATTCTCTCCAGTGAAGTTCTTAATTGTCATTCAACTTCAGAAAGCAGATGAAGAACATTTTAGTTGTGAGATGGGAATTTCTCATAGGAGTTTGCAGGTCAAAAGAGAAAGTGAGCAGAGAAGTCCTATCGTATGTGTGTGACATGCAACCGGGGAAGCTGAGCTATCTGTGAGGTGTGCAAAGATGATCCAGAAAGCAGTGGCCCATTCTGGTTCTTTACAAGTTCTTTATATCTGATTAACAAGGCTTGTAAGTGGACACGCAGACTCTTCATCAGTTATATTAAATGTACTACCTTCAAGGAAAAATGAGTAACCACCTTTGAATCTCCTCCGACAGAGAAACTGGTGTTGTTCTAATTTTACTGAATAATTTCAACTCTTCCTTGGTTTCTAGAGTCTGCTGATCAAATTTTTCCATGGTCTCCTGGATTATGATGAGAAGAGTCCCAGGGTTCACGTTATCATGAAGAAGAGAGACACGGTGTTCTTCCATCCCCTGTTCATTCATGGCTCCAGAGCAAACAGGTTTCTGAAAGTTAGGAAACCACCTGTAGATAAAGCTGTCAGTTATTTGTTTAGCTGCTAAACACCATCAAAGAACTGATTACAAAATAGCACTGAGGGATCTGGTGTAGTTGAGAATGATCAGTGTTAGGTTAATGGTTGGACTAAATGACCTTCAAGGTCTTTTCCAACCTTGATGATTCTGTGAAAATATATGGGTTGGTGTGACTGTCTGAATGTAGAGTTAAGAGTCCTGATGAACGCAGAGATCTGCTCTGACCTGACTTCCCCGATTGCCACTCTGGTTGCTGGTAATCTGAGATGAAGGAGGTGAAGTATTGCTTTAGGTTGCGTGTGTCCACGATCCAGGGTGTGTGAGCTTTCTTCCACCAGTCAGTCATAATCCATGGGGTAGCGAGTGATGGCGTTTCCTCACGCAGAGCATAAGCTGTTGCTTCGCCAGCTCAGAGTGCTGCTACATTGATGTTAAGAACGTGATCCAAGGGCACCTGAAGTGATTGTTTGGACATGCAAAATATAAAGTGACATCTGCTTCAGACCATCCATCTTCAGTCATGACATTATCTTGTACCTACCAAGCATTTTTAGCCTTTTTGCTGATAAAACTACTTGCTGCCTGTGCTGGAGAAGAGCCCTTGCTCTCCAGGCAGCCCCTTCATGTTGTTGGAAAGCAATGGAGGTGCTCTGAAAGCTCCTCCAGCTCTGTTCATCGCCATTCCCACCTCTGACCTGCCAAAATTTATTTCATCCACACACCTTGGTATCTTTTAAGGGCAAATCAGCCCAGCTAGGGCAAACGTATGCCAGCAGCTGTTTAGGTGACCATAACTGAATTTGCAGGAATAGGAGGGCACAGTTTATACAGTACCTGTCTGTGGTGTCTTCTCTTCACACAACAATCCAATGAGCCTTTTGGCTTATTTCAAGTGTGGGTGACTGTTGGGATTGATAGTGTTTTATTTCATTTAGTGTTGTCTGTACTTTTCTATTTGAGACTTTGAAGAGACAATTAGTAAGTTAATGGTTATTTTTGTTGAATACATGGCCAAACAGATAAGCTTATGCCAGGAATAAGCAGGAGACACCAAATCCAAATGTGGTGGCTTTTAAGTTCTGTGGGTTTTGGTTTTGCTTTTTTAAATGCAGTGTGTTTGGAAGAAGTGAGCAAAGGTCATGCAAGGAAAAAGAATTAATCTTTAAAGTGGCCCAGGATGGAAAATGTGTGCCTGAGCATCAGCTTGTGAGTAGTCAGATTTATGAGCTTTTTGCCCTCTATGTAAGAAATCCAAATACTGTGTTACAAAATCATTTTATGCCAATACAAAATAGTTGCATTGAAGCTGAACAGCTGATGTACTTCAAAGAAAATCTGACCTACAAAAACAGATTTGCTGCAGTTATTTTGGATAATCAAAGTAAAGAGATGATGGGAGATGTGCTTTACTTCTTGATTATATTTTTCTAGTCTCTCTTAATATACTTTTGAGCTGATGCTCTATTAATGTAAGCTTGTTAATAATATTAATAGAATTATAATAGATTAAATTAATATTAATATAAGATTCTATGCATAATTATGTTTTTAAGGTTTCTAACATCCTTTTTCCATGTAAAATAAACACAGTGAATCAGTTTCATGCAAGTTACAGTATGAGCTTACATGGGAAGCCGTTGGTGTAGATGTGGATTTTATTTTTATTTTTGAACTAAAGATTAAATTAGAGCAAAACCACATTTGGTGGCTGCGTTGTATTATTTCTGTGGTTCAGAAATTCTGCCACTGGGTGCGTGGCTGAATAACCAAAGAAGTGAACCCAGGAAAGGTAGGTGTTTGGTCTGAGAAAAACATCAGAGTGCTGCAGCTGAGAGTCACCCAAAAACCAAGTAAAAGCTGCCTGTGTCCTGCTTGTCTCACAGGATGTTTGGAGGACTGGGCACAGGGCAGCTGAGAGCAATCCAGGTGCTCCTGGTGCTGAGCCCTCCCAGTGCAGTTTGCAGGGCTGGGGAGCAGTTCACGGATGGCTCCTCTTCATTCCAGGAAATCCTGCTGCAGCTCAGCCTGATTCTCTGGGATGCTGGGGCATATTTTTGATGTGTGGGGCTAGACACTCTGTCCTGAAGGCTTCCAGCCCAGGGGGAGTTTGGCTTTACCACCACCACCATTATTTTCTCCAAAATTCATCAGGACATGTTAATGAGTCCTGGGAACGGGTAGGTGCTTCCTTGACACCATATTTCAGTGCAGTTAAGTCTTTTTTGCTGACGTTAAGTCAATCTTGTGAGCTAAAGCTGTTTTTTCTACTTTTAAATCTTAGCAGACTTTTCATGACTCTATTACTGCCATTGCTCATAGCTATGGCAATGCCAAAGCCATTTTGGAGACAGCTTTGGGCAAACCGCCTGCCAGTATCTCTTCATCTCCCTGCTCCTTGTCCGTGTGAGTGGTGTGGGTACCCCAGAATGAGAGCTGCTCCTTTCTTGCTCTGTCTATGAAGACCAAACAGAAAAATACAAAATAAGCAGCTGTGCTGGAGCGGAAGCCGCATGGTGTTGATACAGCAGCAAGTCTGGCTGTCTGTGCTGAGAGCTGTCAGGCAGCCAGCAAAAGCCATAAGTGAACACAAGGGCAGGCAGGGAAGTCTGGAAGAAATCTAACAGCAAGGTGCAAACTTAATAGCAAGAATAATTGTCCTGGAGAAGCCAGGTCCCCAGAGACACTAGGTATTTCCCTTCCCTCTGCATTTGCCTGCCAATCTAAAAGTCAGGTTTTGAGGTTTTGTCTAATGGACCATGGACAAAAGTTATTCTGCCATTTTTGAGTCACTGTTGGTTATATAAATAGAAAAGAGCACAGGATATTTCTATTTATATGACAGTCATATAAATAAGAAAGAGCACTGATTGCCCAGGCTGGTTTTTTGGCCAGCAGTGAAGGACCCCAGTTGCATCTCGAGGCTCTGCCACATGGGCATCACAGGGCTGTTTTTAGGGCAAAATGAAATGGGATCTGCAACACAGCTCTGCATGGGAAATGAGAATAAAAGGAGAAAAGTTTTGCCTGCACTCTTATCCCACGTATACTTAATTTTGGGAAGGAAAAGACAGGCAGCAACTGGGTTGGGAAAAATTATATGAAAGGGCTGGGTGAGCCCAGCTTGCCAGGGGCCCAAGAGACCACTGCAGGGGCTCTGCCATGGAAAACTGCTGGGCAAAAGGGAAGGTCCTTTAGTAGTTATTGTGAAAGGGTATTAAATTTTCATTACACTGATTTTGAGACTTAATAAAGCTTAAGTGGTTAATGCAGAGGGAGAAAATGCTAAAGGTTTAATTTTTTCTCAAAGTGTTTGTAAAATCCAAGGAAAGATAATTTGTGGCAGCAGGGCAAGGTGCTCTAAATTAACATTTCAGCAGTAGCTGAGGGCTGAGGAGAGGCAGGATGCTTAATGTATCTAAAAACCAAGCCTGATTTCCCAGGTCATTATGAGAGAAGCTGAAGATCTTCCTGTTCATTTTCATATACACACAGGGAATGCTGTAGCTGGAGAAAATGTTGTAGGCAGCAGAACATTTTCTGCCTGGGGAAGGGGCTGATTTATCAGTTTACTACTCTGCAAATCTTAATAATGGCTCTGAGAATACACTTTTGATATTATATTTCCAGAGCAGTTTTGCTTAATGATTTAGGGGACATGGCAGCTTCAGTAACACTGTCTTGATGCACTGGCGATGCCAACAGCAGCAGCAGAGGCTTCTGTAATGCTGGTGCAATTTAAGGCCTTACAGCTACTGGCAGTGTTAGGACAGACTCACATCCGTCAACCTGCTGGCTGCTCTCTTGCTAAAACAGTGCCTGGCATGCAGTTCGGCTTCTTCATTGCAAGGTCTTTGTATCATGCTCCCAAAATGGGGACAGCTTGTGGGACAGTGTAGATCCAGCTGGGTTTGTCAGGTCTTACCTGAGCTGCCTTTGTGGGTCTCTGCCTCTGCTCTTGCTCCCAAGTTTTGGTGGAAATGCATCAGCTCAGTGTGGAGCAGAGACCCTGCAGGCTGTTCTGGCATGGAGCTGGGGCTGCATGCTCACGTGGCAGCTTGCCCCAGCGGGTAGCTCCCCTTCTGCCTTCTTCTGCTGGGCTGGAACTGGCTCTGGCACAAGAAAAGTATCTCCAAAAATAGATTAAGGCACATAAAATCCAATATATCAATTTCCCCACTCGTCGTTTATTGCTGGGGTTTAAACAAAGCAACACACCTTAGTTTCTTCATCCTATTGTTGCATACAAGAATGAATCGAGTACTGTTTTCATTCCGTGGCTCCCAAGGAGGCACACATTTTTCCTACGTGTCACAGTCCTGGGGGCATTTATAAAGTATTATCCCACCTTTAACACCTGTAATTTCTGCAAAAATCTCCTTTCCGCTGATCAAAGAGACACCAACTGAAAAAGCCCAAAGCTTTCAACATGCCAGCTGAAGGCTGATACCGATGTGGCACGTCATGCTGGTTTTGTGGACTCCAGGTGAGAAACTTGTGTTGGTCTGACTGAGAAAACTGTGTGGCAGCCCAACTTCTGGATCACAAACTAATTCCTTTTGCTGCTTTAGCACTGAGCCCTCAGGCAAATCACAGGATGGTTTAGGCTGGAAGGGACCTTAAAGATCATACAGTTCCAACCCCTAGCATGGGCAGGGACACCTTCCACTAGATCAGGTTGCTCAAAGCCACATCCAACTTGGTCTTAAAATGAAGATGTTGAAGAAGCAACTTTTCCTCAGAGAAATGACACCATACAAACCCAGGGAGTGTTGTATTGTGCACTGTATTTATTCTGAATAAGGAACCAGAAGGAGACAGGGCCAAGCAATATCACAGTTACCTATTTAGTCACCTACCAGTGACACTCACCCATGAAAGGGTACCAACATGAGGCTGAAATGCATACAATATGCCAAGCACAGCTGCCCAGCAAAAGCACCTGTAGGAGATAAGTGGTGCAGAATAGTGAGGTAAATCTGTCCAGTTGCTTCATATTAGGTTACTTATTTCTCTTCCAGCCTCAGTGCAAGCAAACAAGAGGTATTGACAAGGCCCCTGGGACATGCAAGACAGTTGGTGGCAGTTTCACCAAATCACTGAGGTATGAGTAGTTTTAGGCACTTAAAAATACCCTGTGATCCTACAGGGTATGAGGATCAGGTCCCAGAAAAGCTGGCCAAAGGCCACAGGTATTCCTAGAGATGTGCTTTCAGAAAAATGCCTGTATGAAGACAGCCCTTCTCAGGAGCCAGCCCTTGGAGACCTCGTCCTGCTTGGTCTGGGACAGCTGCTGTCTCCCAGGCAGCTCTGCCAGCAGCCAGAGGTGACACTGTGATTTCAGGAAAATTTAAAGTGCCATAAAAAAGGGTAAAAAACCATTAAATATAATCACTCAGCTCCTTAAAACCACTCATAAATTTGTCCTAGATTCATTAAAATCCTTCTCAAAGTGGGAGCTGGGGGTTTGTAGCTGTTGGGGTGTTGCAGTGTAGATGGGAAGGTGGCAGGCTGTGTGGTAGGGAAAGAGCGTTCAAGAGAGCTGGATTGCTGTGCCAAGGCCACTGGAGGGGTTTCGAACACATAAGCCAAGGAGACAATTCAAACAGTTTGACATCTGCTCTTAAGGTTCAAAGAGTAATTTGAGTCAGTGAAGACCACTCTGTCTACAACCCTCTTGCACTTCTTTTTGGCCAACAGCTGAAAAACCTTGGCAGGCTGGTATTTATGCACCGCAGTATTAATTTCACAAGTACTTAGGGAATCTACAGTCCTCACAGTTCATGATGATTTGTCACCTAAAGTTCTGGTGAGGTCACTCTACACCAGCCATTCAACATAAATTGCGGGATCCCTACAGATTTCTTGGTATGAATCTCTCTCTAGATGTCTATTTTCTAGGTTCAATCTTGTAAACAAGTTCTCAGTGAGAAAGAACAGGCATGAATGTGTAATTCATATGCAGCCTTAAGTCAATTTTTAAAAAAATCAAAGCTGAATATCCATGCAGTGACCTGGTGGAGACTGAGTGGATGTCCTTTTCATCAGGAATGACTCCCCTGCTTATTCATCCCTAAAACCAGAATCTTTCTGGCATTCCAGTAAAGAAATGTATGTTTTTGACACAGAAATCCATCCTTATTTTGTGAAAGAGAGTCAACTCCAGGTCACTTAAGAGAATTGAGAAATTTTGGTTGTTCCTCCCCTCTTGGTAAAAGTGTTTCTCCACCAATCTTCGGACCTTTTTTCTCCTAGAAACATGAACCATGAAGAGTAGTTAAGCACATGGTAAAACACTTCCCAGACATTTCTTTGACAGAAGTTGTCCTAACTTCTAAGCAGGCCTAAATTATCTGATTAAATATTGAAAGACACCCTAGGAACCTTGACGTTCTGAATTCTTTCAACTTTGGTCAAAAGCAAATTGCCCATGGTTAACTAAAACAAAGCTTCAAGAACAGAAAGCAAGGAAAGTCCACTAAACAAAGCTTGCAGGTACCTGCATGTACTGACAAAATGCAGAGCTGCCTGGTTTTGCTGGGAACTCGTAAGGGCACTGAAAAAAACCATGGGAAAAAAGTACCAAGAGAAACAGCCAGAAGTGCTCAGAAACTGCTGGTTCACACTTACCTTTAGCATCCCATCTCGCTCCCACTTGAAGAGGCCACAGGCGCTGAAAGAAGAAGATGGCAGGTGAGGACCACTGTGGTCTGTGTGTGCTGCACAGTATGAGGGGGTTCAAAACTAGCCCTGCCCCTTTCCCACACTGGGCTAACGCTCAATGGCTAATGTTCCCATTTTATGACATGGTTATGTGACTCCTAACACCATTACTTGTGAATGGACAGCAGAAAAGCCTCAGTCACTATTTTATGAATCTCATTTCTTACCTGCAGGGCTTTTTTGGGAGCCTGTGAAGGGAAATAGCTCGGTTTCCACAAGGGCATTTGAAAAATCGCTTGATGGCATCATGCCAGTGGTAGTCGTGGTTATCCTGCACACATGTCTCCAGAGGCTTGAAATAGGTGTAATTACACTGTCAGGGAGAAGAAGAGAGCTGTGAGTGCTTCCTCAGCACATGAGACCTGTTCTGTGGGCTGGCAACATCTGAACATTCAGAGGCAATCATCTCTGTCCTCCCCCATCCTGAGGAGCCCACCAGCCTGAGATCATCACCTTTTGTCATTGCTCCTTCTAATGCCATCCTCCCCTCTTTGCCACCTGCTCCCAGCACCTCGTGAGGCACACAGGGACCCTCTGTGCAGCCCCCAAACAGTTAGGAAAGGCAGTGAGAGGGAGGGTCCACCAAGGGCTGAAAACTCCGGGAACTCTGTAACTCCACACTTCCTCTCAGCACATTTGGGATTGTAGAAAAGCTTCTCTCCTCTTCCTGATGGCAAAGTCCCTGAAACCAGGTAGAGGATCCCACCCCCACCAGTGTTATGTTTTCAAGGCACTTGGTTTATGTTGTCATAGAATAATGGGGAACAAAGGGTCCTGGTACAAAGCACTTCAGGGAAGAAGCTTGTAAATATTTTCAGGACATCAATACCCAAGGAACCCATTGGCACAACCATCAAGTTGAGATGTTCAGCACAGCCCTAAAGGCTGCCTGGCCAGTCTCAGTCTCTAAGTGCATGGGCTGCTCTCAGCAAGGCATAAGGAACAAAGCTTTCTCCATTTAATCCTTGCATTTGACTATGGCCAAGAGAGTGACAGATGGGACTCTGCAGGATGGTCCAGCATCATTTTGTACAATCCATGTTCCACTCCACTGCTGTTACCCTGGCTCCCCTTCACTCACCATTTTACATGTCACAACTCGACATTTCACTTCTTTAATGCTCCTCATCTTCTCTTCTATTTCTTCCTTTTTCACCAGTGGGTGAAAGTATTGCTCCTGCAGTTCAGCCTCAGCCTGTGGGGGCACACGAAAAGGGTTGTGGGGAGACAAAGGTGGAGAAGCCACTCCATAAATGGCCTTAAGAGCAAATTACTACCAGGCCTGCTTGAAGCAGACCGCAGTCTGGGAGCCAGAAAACCAGCAAATCTCTCTTGCTTCAAAAATTCATACAGTGCATGTGCTGTGTGTCATCAACACTGAAACAAGCCACCCCCAAGGTGTATGAGTAGGTGGGTTTCACAACATCATGTACTACTGAAATAAGCACATGCCTATGAGGACATTGCAGGGGGAGGTCAGGTAGGCAGATATAATGAATGGAATTGTTTCTTAGCCAAAATATTATTTCTCAGAAGACCTTTATACAACTAGGACTTAATACCAATACATGTTCAAACCAAGAGCCGTGTGCTACTGGAGGTGCTGTATCCCTGGGAACATGCTCAGCAAAGATCCCGATGGGAGAAACCCAACCCCTTTGCTCTTCAGGGCAACTGCTGGCATTTCACAGGCTCCACTACTTACATGAGTCTCAGATGAGGGTGGCAACTATCTTTATGTGGCCAAGATGTCAAGAAATGAGGGACAAAACAGGCATGTGGATAATTTGGTTTTAAGGCAGAAGGATTTCTTTGGTCATCCACTAACCAGGAAACTTCACCGATTCTTCTAAACACAGCAAAAAACCTGATGGCAACTTGACCTTACCACGTCTATGGCAACAATGCTGACTGGCAGACATTGCGCCCTGTGTGCTCAGACACCCCTGACCCTACTCATCAGGACAATTTGGTGACATATCGGGTGCCTGATTCTTACTGAAATCATTGTGAAAATTCAAGACAGCTCCCTAGTTTTGAGCCCTCAGTCATGGCTGGACTTAGACCATACCTCTTTCAGGACATCTGTGTGCTTGGACTTGGCTTTCAGGATTTTCTGGAACTCTTCTGACTCCAGATAGGCCAGCTGCTCACGCCGTTTCTTTTGGGCAGGTTCCAGTTCATCTATAGCTAGGGAGACAAAAAGGCTCAGTCCTACAGTGACCAAGTTCAGAACAAGGTTGTCATCTCTAAGCATGATCACTGCAGGAGATTCTGGAAGCCTGAGGTCTCTCAGGCAGATGTTCAGGTCAAACATCAGCCTTTCATAGTTCAGGAGAACACAAAGCAAAGTTTAAATACAGCTTCAGAAAAATAAAGTGTTTTGTTTTTTTTTTTTAAAGTAACATTGCATCTTCTCTCAAAGCACTGTACTAGGAATTTTCACATTACTCTCAGGGGAGCAAGCAGTGTTGCCTCTCTGGCTGATGGAGAAGCTTTAAAGGGAATTAAGCAATTTATCCAAGAACACACAGTAAACCACTAGTGGGCAAACTCAAGTTCCAACAGAAAATTCAGGTACTTTCCCAGAGGGGACTATTTCTTGGTTTCCCTGGGTTAAGTCAGCCATGCATTGCAGATGTTCAAGTGCCAGAAGAAAGGGAACAGATGAGGATAGGGAGCTATCAGAGAATACATCTTGCACTCTCTCTACAGGGTTAGAGATTGTTTACCCCTTTGCACCAAACCCCTTAAGTTCTAAATAAGCATAACTTGGCCTCTCTTTGGCATAGCAGTTAAGTCCTTAACCCACCGTTCAGCAGGACATAAGCATATTTTTTTTATTCTAGAAGCTAACATTACATACCATTCTCTGCTTCTGTACCGTGTGGCTGAGCAACATTTTTCTCTACTCTTTCAACAATTTCCAGGATGTTATCATCAGCTCTTTTCCTCTTGACACTGTTTGGGTCAGTTTTAGCAAGAATCTGGCCTTTTGCTCGTAGTCGGTGTATTGCAGCCAGCTAGAAAACAGGGAAGAGCAGTGAATGTGTTGGTGACCAGTCTGGCTCCCATGTTCCTACTTTCAGAAGTAGCAGAGGAAGTCTGTCAAACAGAGGAGACAAGATCCACTGCCATGAGTATGCACCTGGCCAAAGAGAGGCCCAACAAAGTTCCCAGCTCTGCTGTACATTTAATTTACCACATCACCCAAGCTCTTGTGACTTCCCAAACCATAAAATCACTCCTCCAGGGGTGTTACCAGACTTGATATGTCTGCAGCTGTGCTTTATTTGCTTCACAGATCAGTAAGCTCTCCAGAGGAATTGAATCACTTGAGATTTCCACAAAAATTGGTAATAATAGGGAATTAATAGAAAACAGCATACAACTTTTTCTTTCCATACTCCCAGAATGCTTACTTGCTGGAAGAAAAAGGTTTCTTTGACAAACATGTGAATAGACTTGTGCCAAGGAAAGATGCAGTCTGTTCTGGCTAGAAACCAGAATTATCCAAACTCATGGCACAACATAGCTAAACTACTTGAGTTTACTGCTGCTTTCCTGGCAAACAGATCCCACAGTACACAGCACTAGCAATGCCAAAGAACAAATACGCAGTTCAGCACTCCAGAGATTTTCAGCAGAAATCCCCTGCCCCTTCCCAGCACTTCAGGGTTTTCATGCTTGTAAAACAATCAGTATCAAAAGGCCTTACTCTCTTCTTTAAAAATCACCTCATGTCCTGGTCCAGTACCTATCCACAACCTGATGCTTTAAGATGTCCCAAAGCCCCAAAACACAAGAGCAGAAAGAGCAGCCACTGGTACACAGAGAAGTTCTGTCCCACCTGCACGAAGAAGTGTGCAGGGACAGCCACACAGCTACTCCAAACTGCTCTCCAAAGGTAATTTGCCCAACAGGTAACAGACTAAGTCAGGTCATGAAGAACAGAGTCAACTCTACTCAGAGAAGTTGCCAGTGTTCATAAAGAAGTGTTTTTTTCTGCAAAAAGCTTAGTTAGCATCAGGCTTGTGATTCAAATGAGATGCCCTACCTCCCCATTGCCTTTTCCCCAGTCCCATCCCAAGAGGTGGCTCTGTTCCCTGTCCACTCCCAATTGGCATCTGCTGAAATTGCCAGTTGTCAGTGGCTTCCGTGAGGTTTGCCTCCAGAGAAGACCAAGAGCGAGCTCAAGAACAACATACACAAGACAGATCCTAACAACCCACTTTGACCAATTCAGGTGGATTTTGAACAAGCAGGAGATGCCAGTGCTGTCGAGGCCCCTCTTTAGCAGCTGTTCTATGGCTCTGGAGGTTGACTGTGGGCAGGATGGTAGCACAGACCTTGGTACTAACAGCTGTCAGGAACCACAGGTTTATTGTGTAGTGTAATATAGACCAGTCTGATCTCACAAATCAGAAACTTCACTAACATCAGAACTGAGCTGCCCTATATCTGATTGAAGACTCCTCTGCTACTCCAAACCAAAGTTCCCTTAACCTCCCCTTCTTAATACTTACAAGATTCAAAGAGCTGTTACCTTTTTGGCTTCTGCCAAGCTGTCAAGCTTTGGTGTTGGAGGTGGAGACCCATCAAACAAGAGAATATCTTCTCCTTCCGAGAAGCCTGCGCCTAGCCTGGGCCTTTGAGGAGCTGACATTTTTGCAGGAAACTCTGCCCCAGGTTTTGGGGAGTGGAGAGAAGACTGACTAGAGGAGGACGGCACAGCAGGGCTACTGGCTTTACTTGTGTTCTGGAGAAACCTTGTAAGACAAGAATAATCCATTGAAATAGGGACACAAGTAGAGAAACAGAAAGGTTTAAGTAGTAGATAGGAGTGGAGGGGATGCAAACTTATTTTTCACTAATTTGCCTTTTATTGCTAGAAAATCGTGCAGCAGTTCAGGCATTCAGGAGAGTAAAACAAGAAAGGTAAGGAACTCACTGGGTTGTTGAAATCAAGAGTGACTTGAAGTCACCAGAAGTGAATGACTAATTGCTTTTCCAAAACAAAAAACAGAGAAGGATCAAATGAAGCTGGGAGGTGGGAGCTGAAAGCACAAAAATAGGCTTCTTTGCAGAACAGGTAATTAATCAGGGGGACTCCTTGTCACAGGAGTCACATAAACACTTCAGTTTACACGGTGGTGTACTTTATGGTGAAGAGTCTGGACAGGTTAATGGGAAAAAAACCCATCCAACGTTCAGAGATACTGTGACAGATACCACCTCTAGTTAGAAAGTCCCTAAAATACCTAGGGTTGTAGGCTGGAGGAATATTTGGGGGAAATATCATAATGATTGTGCCTAGTCTTATTATTCTCCTCAAGGTTCTGCTTTGGCTCCTGTTGAGCCTTTTGAAGCTACTTGGCTACAGCAATCTCAGTCTCACCCGGGGTGGCAATTCTTAGGTTCTTTTTAGGTTTGTTAACAAGATATGCACAAACCATTTGGCAGTTCTTAAGGTTCAGAAGACCCTTGCAAGCTAGCAGTGAACAGAACCAGGACTCCCAACCTGTTTCTTACTCTAATTAGCCTCTTCTTATCATGCCTTCCAGTTGCTGGGCACTGTGCTGCAGCACTTATTTCTATTTAAATTAATTTTTAATAAAAACAGCAAAACACCTCCCACAGTTATACTTAAGGTAACAATAACAGAACCCTTCCTATGGTCAGTATGTATTACCGCTTCTGAATCTCTTCAGATCGCTTTTTTCGGGCCTCTAGCAATTTCTGTTTCTGTTGCTTGAGCAGTGCTGAAGCAGAGATGGACTGGAAATTAGCCCCTTGCTTCTTTTCAGCATCTGGAAAAAAAACCCAAAGAAACAAACCAAAACAAAATAAAAAGCCACTAATGTTTCCCCAGAAGGAAGTTGAGTGTTTTCAGGAGTGGGTTTTCCTTCAGGCAAAAGGACAATACCTGCTTTGGTCCAGTGTTTGCAGAGGTTTCGTGCTCCAAAAGTTGGCTGTGCCAGCAGTTCCTTGAATTCCTCAGAACATTGCATGGGTCTCTTTGCTGCACCTGGAGCAGAAGAGGCAGAAAAACAACAGATTTGGAGCCAGGAAAGGAAGCAGGCCTGGTTTGAGAGAAGTACAATAGACTAAGTTGGAAGAAACCCCTACAGGTCATTTGAGCAAACAACCCCCCAAAGCAAGGCCAACTTCTACATTATATTTCATTGCCCAAGGCTGTGTCCTCACAAAGCACATCACAAAGACATTTCTACTCTTTCAGCAATTTCATCAGTCAGTCGGCTTCCCCTCAGCCCCTTGGCTGTCTGTGGTGCTCCCATGGTTCCCATTTTTATAATGTTTGAAAGCCCTAAAGCCACTACATCTTATCCCTGGAGAATTAAGAGCAGCTAAAACCTTGACACAGGACACACACTATGTTGTCTGAAATGGAGGCAACTGAGGTAACTGAAAGATGTGAATAAATCAAAGTGGCATCTAGAGCACATAATTTGAATAATCTGTCATCTGCTCTCCAACAAGCATAAAGAGGGCATGATAGTAATTGCTTTACAGAAGTGAAATGGAGGCAGAGAAGATCTGTGACATCCCAAAGGCTAGGAAAGGAACATGCTTTGAAGATCACAAAAGAAAAGCACTAGAAATAGGCTGGGTACTCAGGAGGTCCCCTGCATTGCAGACCTGACTCTGATTTATACTTAGTATTCCTTGGAAGATTTCAAGATTGACATAAGTAATTTATTTTAATCAAATAAAATAAATTATCTGGTTCAAAGTTCTTAAAACTTCCAATTCCCATTAATCTGGCAAAGATCTTTTGTCACTGTCCAAAGACAGAACAGGAGACTTAATTCAGGGGCACCGATGAAAAAAAGATGCATGGATCTACACAGTTGCTTAGTTACATTTGCCTTGAAGCTGCAATCTCAAGAGGGAAGAGGGGTTTTGATCAATTGAGAAAGCAGCCTGCAAACAGCTATCTCCGTAGCAAACCAATTGCCAGATTCATTCAGTGAGTAGCAGGGTCCCGGGACACATCTACACATCAACCTGGAAATATCTGGAGGGTGAAGAGACTACATGGGTAATTAGGTACCAATTTTCTGCCTGGTTTCCTGGACAATTGCATCAACTCCTCTCACAACCAGATTGGAGAGAGTGGTTTGAATCTTCCTTTTCGGCACTGCAGCTGCTGCCCTAGAAAGAGGAAACAAAACCAGAACATCAGAGTTTTCCCATGCTTAGAGCAAGGACTCAAACTCCAGCCCAGTGCTTCAGTAAGACTTCAGCCACCCTAAAGTGTGCCCCTCTGTCCTTGGGAAGGATGTGGATCTAAATCCAAATTCTAGCAAAATGTTTAGTATCTCCCATTTCTCCCTGGGTTGAGATATTTCCTATGCATTGAGAGAAAACTGAACGTAGGAACTGGCTAAGTTTGCTCACAGTTAGTTCCAGGGATGGAGAGGAGGCTGGAATTGCTTCATCACTGTGGCGTCACACCACCACCCTCTGATAACTGGTAAGGGAATGAAAACCATGTACAAACACGGGGCTTGATCCAGCTGTGACTCTGGTCTTTACACAGCTGTCTTCAGGGGGATTTGGTTGAAGGACCTGGCCCCTCCATGTTAGTTAGGAGATGCATACTGACCTATTGATGTTGGTCACTTAATATATGCAGAGTGTACTACCATCTCTTCATTAACACACAGTGGTGCTGTATTACTTCAGTCAAGGAAGAGAGGAGGGGGAAATACAGGATATACTGAGTCTGGGACTAAATGCAATGAGCCGTAACAAGATATGGGAAGGGAATGGCACTGAAAAATATTAATCTGAGACTCAAATGCTTGGGATCTCATGAAAAAGTTCATTTCATCTACTGAAACACAATGTTGCCTGGCTTCACAATGCAGTATTAATTTAGAGATAAACATACCTTTTACCACATCTTAGAGCTGACTGTTAAAATTTTCCTATCAAATAGCATCTCTGTCATCCCATAGGGCCAGGATTACACCACACATGGGGCATTTATTCCTATTTTGTGAATAGTTAAGTCAAAGGAATCTCTAACTAAATAGAACCCCTTGAAGATAGCTTCAGGCTCACTTGTAGATGGAGGGAAATTCCATGCAAAAGCAAGGGAAATAAGTGGTTTATCTTACACTGAGGCTGCATATGCTGCTGAAGAGACACCTCCGTAGTAAAACCCATCCTGACACAGTCTCTCCTTCAAACTAGGATTTTTCCGACCAACTTTTTTGGGAATGCGGCCGCCAGAGAAGGTGGATTGCAGATCTGCCCGCTTCGAGCTGAGCTTCTTGTACTGGGATTGTATGTGATACTGACAATATTCACAGTCGTTCTGAAAAGAAATGGGAAAAGCCTGTTGCAGAACACTAGCAATTACAATTTACTTCTTTCCTCTCACTCACATGCATCCTTCTATGGCTAAACTGTAACAACAACTCCACTGTCGTACTCCAGCATTTGGCCAACCCAGCAAACACATGCCCACACTCCAGCAATGAAAAACAAAACTAAAATTGCCCATACTGATCACTGGAAAAAAAACGTGTGCATTTTTTTTTTTTAAGGCTATTTTTTGGCTCAAGTTAACTCATGTCCCAGGTCCTCTTGGCAGATTCTGTACTCTTGACTCTGAACTGTATGCAGTTTTCTTACTGGTATTAACACAGAAAAACTAACACAGGAGCAAGGTATTTCATGCACTCATTTCAACTTAATTAATCAGTCTTCAGTGTCAATCCGAGAGAGTTTAGAACTGAAGATAGTGAGTTTGCCAGTCAAAGACAGCAGTGCCATAAACAACCTAACTCAGGGTGTTAACTTTTTATCAACCCCCCTCCCCCATTCTTGTTGATATTCATCTGCCCCAGATCTGTATAACTACAGTTACCCCACAACCAAACATTCTTTCTCACTAATTAAACTGACAGCCAATTCCTTCATGAGCTGCTTCTGACAGCCAGCCTCCATCTACAGTTTGTTGCAGGTGGTATTGGAACACTTCACCAACATTGAGAGGCTTGTGCACAGCCACCTCCTGGAGTGAGTCTGTAATCACAGCCTTGTTTTGCTACAAGTACCTTCTGTATTTATATTCCTCCCACTCCACACACTTTAAGCTCCTCCCCAATTCTTCATCCCTTCGTTTTCTCTCCCCCTTCTAACCTACTAACTATAATCCTTCTGAATTAGACAGGGTTCCTTTCAGGTATCATAACATCACCATAGCCATGAGGTGATATAGTCCACAAGTCATTTTAAACTAGTACAAGTCAGTACTGTCCTTAAAAAAATCCCGACACCTTTTTCCTCTCATCTCCAGTGCCCCACATTCAGGTATAAATATTTTGGCAGCTTGTAGGGCCCACTGGACCAGGGGACTTATTGGGTTAAAACAATCTCTGAAAAACACAACCATTCCCAAGGAAAACCTATTATTTTACCCTGGATGAATTCTCTAGTACAGTGCAGGGAAGCCTGCAGTGGCAAAGGAGCAAAAGTGTATGGAGAAGGTGGCAGTCATGGATCAAGACCATCTCTTTTAGCCACAACACTAGCTTTGTATTTAGGGAACTACTATATGCTGCTACTACGGTGGCATCACAGCAGCAGCTACTCTGGCTTTGATTTTCCAGTTTCTCCATCCACTTTAGCTAGTTTTAAAGTCCAGATCCAGAAACAAGTCCAAGAGTCAGAGCATCAGTACAAAATCAGCAGCCAGATTTTTACCAACAGCTTAGCTATGTCCTAACTACTGAGATACAGACCAGGTTCACAATCTGTGCACAAGGATCACCATTCTTCTTCCTGGCTTTGCAAGTGCCCATGTCCAGAGCTTCACCCATGAGGAGGATCTTCTGGGGATGATCAACAGACAAACACACCTAGAAAGAAATCAGAACATGCCCTGAGGAGTGTTGGATGGGCTCCTCTCTAGATGTCACTGGTTTGGCTCTAGTCCAGTTTGCTAACTCTGGTATTAACAGTGCAGTTTTAAAATGCAGGCCTAGTTTAGGAGAGCCACGTTATGTTCAGATTGAGAAAAGCTGCAGCTAAAAAGAAAAAAGTGTATTTCTTTCTCATGAATGAAAGACATTGTATTTTTATGCTTAGAGCCTCAGGAAACCAAGGACCACCAAAGGCAGATCCAGTTGTGCTATAAATGATGGTGCTGTACAACCACTTGGCTCCGACACCATCATGGCAACCACATTCGGCAGTGGATGGGAAGAGGAGATGTAGAAGAGCTCTTTGTCCCTCTCCACATGTCTAGGTCCTACCAAAACAGACTCCTGTACAAGAAGGTTGTCTACTTTACACAACCAAAGATACTAGAAATTGTGTCTGTAGGTAAGAAACACTCTGAGAAGCCAGTTTCAATGTAGTTCTAAATGTGTACATTTTAGCTAAGAACAGCCGTTTAACAGTTACAGTCCTTACATTAATTCTGGTATGCCTTTCTACTCACCAACAGGACTTCCTACTGCTTATTCATGTTAATTTAAGCAATTATATAGCTTAATAGACAATTAATGAGATTCTTAATTTTTCCATTTGGAGAATTTAATATGCAAAACACTACATCACCAGCTTCTAGATTGAAATTTCTCTTGACAGAAGTCAGCAAGAACTGTTTCCATTCCAGTGCAATTAAAGACATATTAAAAATATTAATTTCTTAGCAAAATGATCACCTTAAGTGTTTTGATACATACAGAAAAGTAGTTCATCGTGTTCTGCATTTAAAAGTAAATTGATCAAACAAGTGAACTACTATGTATCAACTTACTATACATAATACATCATTCATTTAATATACCCAATATTGCTTTTTCTCAGACATGATTTTGGAACGAGGAAACATTTGGCAATTGTATCTCATGCTTAAATTCGAAGAAAGAAATGAGCTTCCCCATCTCTTTCAGCTTTGAGAGACCTCTAGGCTGAAATAAGCATTGCACTGAAGTAGCCAAATAAACTGACATGAAAATGAATTCCCTACATCTGTGGAAGAGCCGGCTGCTATTGAGAGTAGATTAAACACTCGAATAAACTCTGGTTTTAGATGCTTAATAGGACTTCTTGAAGTTCAGTCTTCCAAAATGACAGGAGCAAGCATACACCACGCACATATCTAAATGCAATTCAAACTGTCCAGGCAGACTGCTGTAATTTTAGCCTTAACGTGTTATAAAGCTAAATCTCAAGCAGATATGAGAAAGTTCAGCTATGGGTTTTTATCTACAGATAATGACAAGTCAAAAATCCTCTCACCTCGTCTGAGCCTTCCTTAGGTTTCATAGGATTAGCATTGAGCAGCCCAATGACTGTGCCTTGGTCTGTCTTCCAGTGCTCTTTGTGGACATCACCAAACAAGAAGAGTGAGACACACTGATTGAGATCCCGTAGGTCGTTCAGCCGCCAGATGCTGAAGGTTCTGCCCTGAAAGAGACATTCGCTTTCCTTTCAGCTCTCCGTACAGGGACACTGACTTGCACCCCCTCTTACTGTTGCTTTTAACAGGTATTATGATTTCCCCCACTCTGGGTTTTCCCTATTCAGAAAAGCACAATTTGTAACCTCAGCAGAGGTTAGACACAGGATCTCCAGCCACGCCACACAGCCAGTTCTGGGATTCTTAAAGGCTAAAATAGCACAATCATACTGCTTCCACCAATCATCCCGATATTAAAGCTGGACAGCACTTTTGCTTGTTGAACAAAGATGATTTTTTACCCCACTGAACAAATAAAACCAAGGCATAGCCAGACCTCTGTTTCATCAGGCTTTCTACAGGACATGGACACCATCTAGGACAGAATGGCCTCTAGGGAAATGATGGAAGCAGAATGTGTTGGCACATTTAAAACACAAGGGCTGTCTAGAAATAGTCATAATCCTTTTTTTCACACTGGCATTTAACATATAACAGTGGATGAACAGATTTAAGACAGATTTATGCTACGGTTACATTAGCCAATAATGCTACTGTCTGGGACAGTTGCACCAGCTAAACTAAGGACTTACCCTGAGGACAAAAAATGGCATTACTGCATGAAACCAGATGAGCCAAGATCTTTAATACAGTAGCTTTTCATTAACTCCATGGAGTTGACAGATTAAGTTGAAGACCTAATTAGTTTCTCAGGAACGAAGACCAGCATTTCACTCGAACGAGGCAAGAGACAGAACAGTTACTTACATTATTCGTGCTCTGAGGAGTGACCTTCTTCAGTATGACTCCAAATGTTACCCAGTCTATTTCCTCCAGATTTTCTGCAGCAAGTTTGCTCTTCAGCTGGGACAGTCGGATGAGCTTCCGGTTAGCCATTTTCCTGTCCATTTCAGCTGAAGACACCCGGGGTTTTCTAGATCAAGCAAAGGCATGCAAAAGAGAACACATCCACTGGCATAAGCAGACAGACAATCAAATCCATCCAGCATTCTCCTGGGGAGACTACATCTCGCTGCAAAACTTCTCTGTGACTTATTTCACCCTGAGGTCACTTGAAACAAACCCACTCGATTCAGGACACCATACAAATATCAGAAAGCTACTGATCACGCTGGGTTTTGTCCAAATAGCTGCAATGCAACTTAGCCCCGAGTCTGCATTAACTCTGCTCATTCCAGGAATGACTGGGTAGGACTGTCTGAGCATGGTTTGGAAATCCAGCCCGGTTTCTGGTGAGGAAAGACACCGTGAGTATTCAGAGACCTCTTGTGGCCACATGGAGTATGGGTATCACGGGAGGCTCCCAAGGCTCCTCAGTGCTGAGCAAAATCTGCTCAACTGGAGCACAGTTGGGCTTTGCACATGCCCACTGCTTCCCTCTTCCACCACTGAGGACACCCCAGGGAAGGTAGCGCTAATAAAATGATAGCTTTTTTTGTTAGAAAAGAGGAAAGGTAAAAATAGAATTAGAAGTGTGGTACTCAGCCAAAAGTCAATGTTATCTATTTACTGATCAATCAGCCAATGCTGTGGCTTTGTGTTATAACCCCTAATGACAATTGATTAACCTGACATGGTTAAATGATGTATATACATCAAATCACAAATCCAGTCCTCCATACACCACTTGTGTCACTAGCACCACAGAACATTGGACCGACTGCTTTTTCTCTCCCATGACTGGAGGGTGATGTCCCCAGACAGATCTCAGTGCTGGGCTGCTGACCTTAATCTCAGTCCCGAGAAGGTTTCCACAGACACTGGCTGAGTTGTTGCACTGGAGCATGCAGGCGTGTGAAGAGTCTTCTCTCTGATCACCTTACTGGGTGTGTTCCCTGTGGCAGACTTGAGAGGCTGGAATGCCAGACTGAGGACTTGCTGTGGAAGAGGAGTCTTGCTCTCTTTAGCAGGAAAAAAGAAAACGGCAAGGAAAAAAGTCTTGATGATGAAAGAAAATAGAAAACAGAAAATAAAAATAACACTAACTTACACTGACCAGAGACAGCAGTCTAATATAAGACACTTAAGAAAAAGGTGTAAAACTGTCTTATTTGTATTGAACTGGTCTCCCAGTCAGCTGGGAACTGACAGCTCCAGATAAATCACACGTAATTCGAGCAATGAGTTCTGCCTGGTGAGGAGCTTCCCAGAAGAGCTCTCATTTTCCAGGCAAGCTAAAGGGTAGGATACATAGATGTAAAAAAGACTGCTGGCAGTGTCCAAGTTAACCATAGCAGTACAGAGCACAGCACCCATTGCAAAGAATACAATAATTAACTCTGTAGTAAGCTCTGCTGTTACCAGACTGTTACTGGTGCACTGACTAGCGTAAAACTATCCTGAATCTGTCCACACTGCTGCTGTGAACCAGATAAGCTTTCAACAGAAGCCCAGGGTGTTTCAGTGAAAGGCAGACTGAGAATGGTACCTGCTGAGGCTGCCTTTGATTTCTGGATTCCTCGCTTGGCTGGCGGTAAAGGACTGCACAGTTGGGCTGAGAAACATGGTGACTCTTGCAGCTTCTGAACTTTCCTTTCCTTTAAGGGTGAACAGGGAGATTTACCTGGCCAAGGAAACAAAAAAAATACGAGATCTCAGGATCTGGACTCAAACTCTAAGAATTGCTCCAAACTAAGTAATTCTCTGAATAACAAGACCAAGTCAGTGTCATACATGAAAACCCTTCAGCTAAGTTGCCAGCATCTGAAATGCAACAGCTGAAAAAGCCCCAATGACTCTTCCCCATGATGACCTAAAATTCTGGATGTCACTGAAACCACAAAGCTGTGGAAAGTAGGAACATCCCCTTGCTTTCCAATTTTCCCATGTAGTTTCATTACTACACCCAATGTGTTATGGCAACAACATAGCTGTATTTTGAGTGTACCAACATCTGCCAGTAAGAAAGGACACTTCCAGAAGACCCTGGAGCACTTCAGTCATGAAAGCTGCCCCATCTAGAATCAACCTATGACACAGATACCAAAACTGCAGCTCACTGATTTAGTCTGTAGCTGCAGGAAACAACCTGTGTGGGAATAAACCAGACCACCATTACTCTTTGCTACTCAGCGCCCACTTTAGGACTATCTGGAGTCTGGCCTATAAATTGCATGTTGGTAGGCCAACAAATCATAAACCCATTTAATTACTCTCATTACCAGGGGTTTCCTTCTTAGGGCCTGAACTGGATTGCTGCCCAATAGCAGTCTTCTGCAACTGCTCCTGTAACATCTTCATTTGCTCTTGCAATTTCCTCAGCTCAGCTAGGGAAGAAAGAAGAAAAAGGATAATAATGAAGACAGTGAGAAGCCATTGCAAACGTGGATTTATGATCCTGGGAAGCCTGGAAGTTTTACTACATCATAGGAACTTATAAAACAAAGACTAGAGACAGAGTACAGATTTAATTGATTCTACATAGCTCACAGTGAGAGGATGCTTTTCCATACAACCTGAAGCTGATTTCTCTCATATAAATATTCAATGTACAACATGGCAAGGAACGTACCATGGTCATGTATCTTTCCTTTTGAACATAAGGCAATTTAAACAGCTGATGATGCGCTCTTTACTGTAAAGAAATGCTTCTAATATAATAATAAAATATGCAGCCTGGACAGAGGAAGGCTCAGTGGCCAGCTCTGTTTTCACACTCGCTGGCATGGCAGAACCTCCTGCCAATAAGTCTTGAGGGGTAAGGGAGAGCTGTGCTGGTGAAAGATGCCAGAGTAACAGCCCTGAAGATTGAATCAACATTGCTCTTCATCAGACAAGGCGCAGGTACATAAGCAACCTTCTTTATCCTGTGCAGCAGACCTAGTTTAGTTTCCCTGGCTTACTTCAGTTCTTTGTCTTTCTTTTGGGAAAACAGGTTTGGTGAATTTTGCCATTGAGCATTAAAAACTGGACTTAGAAACCTTCACAAGGACTTTCTGCATTTCCCCATCTGGGCACCATTCTAACCTGAGAAGCAGCGGGACCTACCTTCTGCACATTAGCTCTCTAAATACAAGATATATATGATAAAACTGATAAAATATGCTGTTACAGAAACCTTGCAGTTCTTGGTTGGTCTTCTCTTTTGCCTGACTGGAAGCTGAAGTGGGGACGTTCTTTTCTGCTGCCTCTTCTTCCAGGAGGTCATCTACATCTCCAAACAGTGTAGCCAGGTTCTCCTTCTGTTCATCAATCACATCGTCCTCAGCATCGACCTCCTCAGTGTAGGACACATCATCTTCTGCATCAAAGAGCTCATCATATTCATCTGGTTCTCCCCCCTCATCCTCTGGAGCATCTTCTTCCTCAGGAGAATTCCCCTCCTCAGTTGCCTCACTTTCTTCCAGGAGGGAGGCCAACAGATCCAAGTCATCATCAGCTAAGGCAAAAATTAAACTCAGTGTTATTTCTTTTCAGTTAGAGGAAAGTTGCCATGGAATAAAATATCCATGATAACCTAAGCACAAGGTAATGACAACCAAAAGTAAATCATAAGAGCAAGCGGCATTCTTCAAACACTACTTGAACTTTGGCTAAAGAAAGATAAAGCAGCTTTCCGCCATCTGGTCGGATGGAAACATGGTTGCAGACACTCTCAGTTTATGATCCAGGCTGGCTGGTCAGCAGAAAATTTGCAGAATACTTAGTGCTGGCTTTTCCTCCTATGCAGCTGCTTGTACAATAGCTGCTGTTACAAAGAAAAGCCTTGGGACTTGTAAAGGTGTATCCAGGAGCTCTACAGACACACCCATGTGATTTTTGCCAACAGAAGCTGAAGAGAAAGATGCAAGGTAGGCAAGAAAGCATATCCTCAGATATGCTTTGCTGAAAGAAGAGAGCAGAACGCAAAGAAACATGCATCAAAGGGACAAATAATAGCAAAAAGAAAAATCAAGTTGATTGAGAAAGGAATGGGACAGACAGAGCAGAACTCAAATTCAGAACAACACAGATTTACTCAGCATTTGCTGCTGAAGGAAACAAAACCTGTGAAGGGACAGAGCAGCCTCACAGAAAGGTGACAACAATGAAGGCAAGGGGCAAACTCAAAGGCCTCCACAAGTGAACATAATTTCAGCGCAACATAATTTCCTTTGCTAAAACATTTATGAAGCTTTCTGCTTGAACTTATTAACTAACATATTGTTCAGAAGACAATTTGCTACTGAAAGTAAGAGAGTACTTTCCTCCTTACCATCCATTATTTCACCAAGGATTTCTTCAAGAGCTCCCCAAGGAAAAAATTCTGTTATGGGAAGAACAGTGATACTGTTAAAGTAGATACATCTCTACTAGAAATACATACTGTGTTCAGGCTCCTTATTTGATGATTTACAAACAAACAGCTTGTTTTTGTTTCCAGCTGCAGATGAGGGCTCCACTAAATTAAAAACTCTCACTTACATTTTCTACATCTAAAGCCTGACCTATGCTGAACTCACTGCAGCATAAGGGCATTACATACATAACAGACAAAGATTTTAAGAAATTCCTACCATGTTCTCCTAGTAATAACCATTCCCACATCATCAGTCCTGTTATAATTTAGCACTTAACTAAAGCAAGTGTTCCAAAACAGATTCAGTCTTGATTTAAAAATGGAAGAAGTTAGCAGGGTTTCGCTCTCTCCTCACAACATAGTTGTTATTCTTAAAAGCACATGTTCTACACTTCTCACAGCTTCTCCATTTCATGGACACGTGTCCATGAAATATAATCAGCACGGGCAGACATAAATGGCCAAGGGAACGCCGGATAACAAGAAAAGAAATCCACTGGGGATGGATTACTCACAAACCCAGACGAACTCCATACTTACAGGTCTCCCTGCTGCAGAGACTTTTATTTTGCCCATAAACTCCACTTTTAATAGTTATCTCTTATCTCGCTCCACAATATTAATTTTCAGTAAAGAACAAAACAGAACTCAAGAGCATACATGGGCAGGCGTGGCTAGCGACCGCCGCAGAGCCTCGCGCTCCCGCGGCCCTGCTGGTGACACCAGCCCAGGGATCCACCCTGCTGCCGCCTGGCTCCTGCCGCCCGGGTCACCCCAGCACCTCCCCCTGTCTCTCCCGGCAGCCCGCCCCGGGCTCCCAAGGACCCGCAGAGCTCGCTGTGTCGGGACCGCCGCCTCCCCTCTCCCCAGGGCCCACAGCAGCCGCGGGATCCCCGCCCCAGCCCCCCATGGACGTCCGGAACCCAGCGCCCCCTCACAGGGGATCCCGCTCCCCGTTCCGCTCGGCCG
>NW_020799092.1:75988928-76014815 GCF_003259725.1 Athene cunicularia
CCAGGAGGTCATCTACATCTCCAAACAGTGTAGCCAGGTTCTCCTTCTGTTCATCAATCACATCGTCCTCAGCATCGACCTCCTCAGTGTAGGACACATCATCTTCTGCATCAAAGAGCTCATCATATTCATCTGGTTCTCCCCCCTCATCCTCTGGAGCATCTTCTTCCTCAGGAGAATTCCCCTCCTCAGTTGCCTCACTTTCTTCCAGGAGGGAGGCCAACAGATCCAAGTCATCATCAGCTAAGGCAAAAATTAAACTCAGTGTTATTTCTTTTCAGTTAGAGGAAAGTTGCCATGGAATAAAATATCCATGATAACCTAAGCACAAGGTAATGACAACCAAAAGTAAATCATAAGAGCAAGCGGCATTCTTCAAACACTACTTGAACTTTGGCTAAAGAAAGATAAAGCAGCTTTCTGCCATCTGGTCGGATGGAAACATGGTTGCAGACACTCTCAGTTTATGATCCAGGCTGGCTGGTCAGCAGAAAATTTGCAGAATACTTAGTGCTGGCTTTTCCTCCTATGCAGCTGCTTGTACAATAGCTGCTGTTACAAAGAAAAGCCTTGGGACTTGTAAAGGTGTATCCAGGAGCTCTACAGACACACCCATGTGATTTTTGCCAACAGAAGCTGAAGAGAAAGATGCAAGGTAGGCAAGAAAGCATATCCTCAGATATGCTTTGCTGAAAGAAGAGAGCAGAACGCAAAGAAACATGCATCAAAGGGACAAATAATAGCAAAAAGAAAAATCAAGTTGATTGAGAAAGGAATGGGACAGACAGAGCAGAACTCAAATTCAGAACAACACAGATTTACTCAGCATTTGCTGCTGAAGGAAACAAAACCTGTGAAGGGACAGAGCAGCCTCACAGAAAGGTGACAACAATGAAGGCAAGGGGCAAACTCAAAGGCCTCCACAAGTGAACATAATTTCAGCGCAACATAATTTCCTTTGCTAAAACATTGGCGGGTGCCGAGGAGCGCGCGGCTGGTGGTGAGTGGGGCCGTGGGAAGGAAGGGTCGGGGGTGCGGGGACCGGTACCCCAGAAAGTGATCCTCGGGGTTAGAGGCTGGGGTGAGGGGCCGGAGAGCCACAGGGAAGCCCTGAGGGAGGTCGGGGTTCCTCTAGGTGGGGGAGGCGGCCGAGGGAAGAGCTGCTGGTCACGGGCGTGAGGACGACGGTGTGACCCGCCTCGGTGGAGCCCTGTGCCGTGTCGCGGCCTGCTCTGTGGGGCGGCTCGGTGGTGTGAAACCTGCCTCTGGGTCAGCTGTGGCTGAGCCCGCTTTCGGTTTAAATAGTGCCTGTGTCCAGTCGGAGTGACCACCGGGGACGGTTACAGCAGGCACTGTGGGCATCTAAATTACCTAAATTATCTCAGCACTTGTGTTAACCCAGCAAATTAAAACTTGTGTATTGTCGCCCTGTGTTCAGTTGAGGGGATTTGCAGTCTGGTTCAGTATTTCTTTGGTATGAACAACCATGATTCTGGGAAAAAGTAATATTTCTGAGTATGTATGAGCTCATTGCACTAGTCCCTTCCTCCTTATATCAATTAAATGCAGAAATCACCCCAAAATTGCCCCACAACCAGAAGGATTTGAGCTTGGCTCTCAAGGCTCTTGCACTAAGTCCATTCGGCGCAAGGTAGTACATTCTACACAAAGAAAGAGAGGGTGTCTTTGGTATTTAAAGGCCAGCAGTACCAGTAGCGAGGTAGGAAAGCCAAATTAAGGATAGAATTTCTGTGCTAGCTGAAGGAATCAAGAAGAAGTTCCAGCAGATGGCAGGAAAAATTCAGAGAGAAGTGCTCCACTGAGAGGTTGAAATGCTCTGCTGAATGGTTGTCAACCAAGCTGTCCAGTGCATGTCATGTTAGACTCTCTTGTTTTCAGGTTTTCTCTGAAAAACCACATGCCTAGCCCAGACATGCAGGGCTAACTCATTCTGTATGCATCGACCTGCGTGATGCTCATGCAAATGTGCTTCAGGGGAGACGGAGCAATGAATAATGACAGGAGCTGAGGGTGCTCCTCCATATTGCTGCTCATCCATGATGGTGGGGAAACACCTTGTGCCCCATCTTGGCATGGGTGCAAATCCACGGACAGGCATTGGAATGCTGTGTTTTTTCGTATTTTCTCTCCCTCTGTCTGCTAGTTGCTAGTGTAATTAGCCCCAGGCTAATCACAGAGCACCACCAAGTGCCCCTACTCTCCATCTGGCTGGAGTGGTGACGGCTTGCATGCTCCGGTGACTTGAAGTCTGGAAATACAGAGATACCTTGCTGCTCACAAATCTCAACCCCACTCCACAGGACTGTTATGGGCCCTTCCCAGTCTGGATTTCAAATCTGAAATATAAGGAAGTGCTTCTCGCTCCTGTTCCATATCAAGTCAGGGTGCTGATCGAGGGACATGCTGCTACACCAAGAATGTCCTTTGTTAAAAATAGAGATAAGTGGACAAGTAGTATTTCGTGGATATGTAGCATCTAGTCACTTTAAAACACAAATACATTTTATCTTATTTTCGTCTAAGGGAAAACAAAGGGGAATTACAACTGCCCTCTGGATTGCAGTTTATGGTGAAAACAACAGAAAAATAATCCTCCCTGTTGCATGAACAGGTTTCAGTGTATTGTGGGTTTTATTCTTTGCAGTTCCTTGTGCCTCCTGGTTTGCACTATTAGACCTATTATCTTTCTGTGAAGACCTACTTGAGCTAATGTCCACATCTTTCTGTTAGTATTTCTGTGCTAAGATCCCCTCTCTTTCTGAAGCCTCTTAAAATGATTAATTTTGACTTGACAGATGCATATGTAATGCCTCCCTTGGCCTTTCACATTGATTTTCTGTGTTTTCATTAAGGTTAATGCTCCTCAGATGAAATCAGCTCTATTATCATTCTATTAGTTTGAGTTTGGCTTAGTAGCACTTCTATCAGATTTTGATCATTGCAGAATCCATTACTATCACAATACTCCTGTAATAAAATTGGATTCAGGGAAAAAAGTCCATAAATCCTACTGTTACAAGAACCAATTAAAAGCCAATAAGAGATTGCATCTGCTGGGAGTACTTGTAATTGATGAAGAAGGTTGCAACCAAGCTGATGAATACCTCTTCACAACAGATTTCAGACAGCTCTTGCATTACCTGAAATTATGGATGAAATTGTGTGAGAACATGAGCTATAGCTAACAGAAGACAAGAATCCAGAGACTACAAGAGATAATGAGAACAACCAGCAAAATAAAAGCAACTCCTCACTTTAATTACAAGGGCAAAATCGGGATTGTTTCTCCTGGTATTGGTAGCCAAGAATTCACTGACAGCATGACATGAAAAGTACACTGAAGGAAGATTTTCTTTGGCCCAAGAAACATCTACAGGTATTTTTCTTGTGTATATTTAAAGAATATTCATCTGCTGAGAGCGAAACAAATCTTATACTATTGAGGCCTTTATTTGAATCAATCATAGTTTCTATTTTATGTTTGAAGCAAAATATTGGGTCACCGAACTTTTTATTTCTAATTCTGCTATTGATCTGTTCAGCATGTTTTCTCCTCTGTGATTTGGATCTTCATCCACATGACAATTTGGAGAAGCACTTATTTATGGAAGTAGGTTGACAGGAGAATTTGTCACATACGAGTACAAAACATCTGCTGTAACTCTGCCCATTCAGCTGTGGTATCCAACATCCCTAAGGCTTTCTCCTACAGAGTTGTTCTCCTTAGCTCAACATCTCAAGATGACATAAGCAATATATATAAATTTCACGGCACAAGCAATCTCTCACAGGTTGTACAATCCGTTCAACGGTCAGAACTCCAGAGTACAGAAGCATGTTGACCAGCTGCACGTGATCTGGTCTTTATCTTCATTTGGAAGAAAAGCATTCTTGTCCCTGTGCCTGAAAAGCTCTGCTGCTCTCTATTAGCTGTCACTGATGGACAGTGGTAACACTTGGACTTCGTACTACAGCTTGACTTCTTTTCCTTGAGGATGGTTTGCATGACCTCGTCTGATGCTGGGGGCCCAGTGGAGTTTTCTATGTACCCCATTATGCTAGAACAGCCACCCCCAAACCACAACCCCTCTCCCAGGTGCCCTTTCTCTTCACCAATCAAAGCACTGGCCTAGGATCTACTCAAAGACCCCATGAACACAGTGAGGAGAGGACAAGCAATGACAAAAATGGATGCTTCTTTTAGCTAATCTCTCTTGAAATGGGAATCCAGTGTTCTGGAAGTGAAACCCCTCCATGAAGTAAGTCAGCAATAAAGGCCATAGACCAGTTGCTGTTGGTCATAAAGCAGTCTCGTGTTTCTCACAGACACATGACACAGCTCTTAAGCCACATCAGGGAGGGGGAACACATGACACTTTCACATATACAAACACTCCAGTGAGGGCATCAGATGTGTGAGGAGACGTGTCTGAACACTGGGTCTTACCTCCCTGGTGTAGTACTTCTGGGGAAAGGACTGTTCTTTTGTAGCTCAGCAGTGATAATCGCTTTCTTCATTTCTGGTGTACATGGAAACTAAGAAAACCCAGATCTTAGGACTAAAACCATTGCTAAGTGTAGTCATATCATTACTTCTTCTCATATTTAAGATTTTTCAATATATATTCTAACTGAATCATACTATGTGATAATCTGCATAACAGGTATGGAAACAGCTGTGCTTTTCATATGAAGACAAGATGGTGCTGATGGAGATCTGTTAATTCCTGAACTCATCTTGCTTTGTTCCACCTCCTTTGTCCCTCACCTGATTTACTAAACCTAATGCTATTTCCCATAAGTCCTGCAATGGGGCACAGTAAATACTGTCATCATAGATGTCAGTTTTCTGTTCAGAAATTCCCACTTTGGGCTACTTGCCTGGTGAATAATTAGTGTTACAATGGTCTTGTATGTTCTGAGTAGAATTCATGTCCTTTTTACTAAATAAACTTAACCATTTTGTTAGACTAATGCTGAAAAGCTAGCGTTTTGATCAAGACTGCACAGCATTAGCAGTTTATGATGACTGTAGCACTATCCTAATGAAGCTGGATACATGAAGTCAGTCACTTCCACTCACACTAATTCTGTGGGAAGCTTATGGTCCACAGTCCTTCAGGAGGATTTTAGCTGACTGTCTTCCCAAAAAAACATTTCCCTCACCTTTTCCCTTCTCATTTCTTTCTGCATTAGAAATATGCAATTGCCTAAAATCCAGAGACACAAACTCCTACTTGGCTGGCTTTATTCTGAATAACTTTTTAACCAGCGAGTCCCTCAGATAAGCACACCCCCTTGTTACAGCAAGGTTTGGGGGTCAGAGCACCCTGTATCTTGTTAAAGCCATTGCAACAGTATAAGCAGGAGCTAATTACAATTGCATTTTGTTACAGTTTTGTCCTTGACATAAACCTACTCTAGTATAGGTGCGCTTTAGTTATAAAAGCATTTTCTCTTGCATTTTATCTTGTACAGATCCCAGTATTTCTACAGATCACACTACCTATATATGAAGGAGAACTAAGGCTTCCCCACTCTGGCAGCTCAACACCCCTGAGACCAGTGCACTGTAATATCAAATCAGGAAACATTTAGGCTTATTATAATGTGAACTTTGAAGTGGAAAGGTGAGCCAAGAAGTAATAAAGTGATATGAAAAATATAAACTTTCATATTCAGATTGCGTGATCATCCTACCCTGCTCCTTCTGAACACCCAGCTCACAATTCTGGCAATCAGAATGAAGTGGACTGGGCACAAACAAACCTTGCTGGTGCCCCTCAATGAGCCTAACAGACCTACCACAGAACAAGATGGCACAGATTTTAACTACTGGATTGTAATGATTGCTTCCAGCTATTCAGTTTTGAACAGTGGATAAAAAAAAAAAAAAAATAAATCAAAATCTTTCCCTATACCAGGATTGGCAGATCAGTTCAGAACCACTTGGATGCTTCCTTCCATCTGGGCAGGGCCAAAGTCATCAACGCTTTCTTTTCTTCAGCAGGAAGATGATGCTGTAAGGAGACACCATTTTGGCTGAAGGTTTTCATGCATCTTTTACTTCCCTTCCCTGCCAGTTTTCAACAGCGCAAACATTATCTGTTTGCAAAAGACATGAAACTCCTCATTTGCATGGATCCCAGCAATTTGCTCGAATTGTTTCCTGCCGTTCATGCTGGGTCATATGTTGTTGAGTTGTGCATTTTCCTCCCTTATGCAATGGCAAATTAAGAACTGTTTTTTTGTTGAGATAAAAACAGCAGGGAGGGCAAGAACAGAACTAATACACTACAGTTCTTTCTACACGAGCTTTTCAGCCATAGGGATTTGTAATCCTGTTTCAGCCTCCAAAGTAGTCACAGGCATAGATAATTTTATACTTGTAATAGATTTATTTTGAGATGTGGAAATCCATTATACTCCTCTTTTTAAAGTAGGTTACATCCATTTCAGTGCCTTCTAGCACAACACTGTACAGGTTCAAATGAATTTATTATAATAAAGAAGAATCAAGACACCACCTTAAAAATGAACAGTTCTGTAAAACCGAGTGACTTGGGTACACCAGGAGCTAAATGTATCAGACCTAAATGATCTGTTTTAAACCTTACCCACATCTGGCTAAAGCAAGAAGTTACATAAGCCATCAAAAATTTAACATCAGATTAGTATGGTCACAAGGGCAGCAATAAAACTGCCATCTGGAGAAAAAGCAGAGTTCATTTCAAATACTCAATGAATACAGCACTACTCCATTTTGCTGAGAGCTTCTCAAACAGCTTTTTCAATGTATTAGTTTCCTGATATATACTATATGAGAGATGAAGTATTTACAGGCTCACAGTACTTTTAATTGATCAGCATATATCCCATCTCCCCTCTGACTTCAGTGATTATGCTCCGTTCAGCACAGCACATCAGGGGAATGTTCCTTAAAGATTTCATAGCAGCAGACACACTGGAAATTCTTTAATGCATCCATGTTGTTAACCTATAAAAATTACTTTCCTAAAGCAGATTAAAACAAGATTAGTGAGTACAGGGCAGGATAGGAGTTTTACCATTTTCCCACTGAATTACTGAGAAAAACTCTGAAAACCTCCTTCACGGGATGTAGAGTTGAGCGTCATTTAAGCAGGAAAAGAAAAACCATGTGTTTGGCAGGTGAAATACCAGAAGATGAAGAATTGGAGGGCATCACTCAATTAATGCAGTCCATAACGTGAATCTGCAGCGTGTCCAAATCAGGTAGAATTTCTTCACATTTGGGACATGAATACATTGAGATATTCCGTTGTTCTGGCCAGTCTTGACTACCAGTTCCTGCAAGTAGAGAAGATAAAGGATTACCTGTTATATTACTTGATTTTTCCACTCTTTTTGTGGAGGGTTGAGAGGGGACTGGCTTGTTCCTAACAGCCAGAGAATCATGCTCTCTGCAGCTACTCAGTTGCCAGAATAGCCACAGGGGAGCTGGGGAGCTGCTTGCAGCCAAGCAAAGCTGTTTTAAACTGAACACAGCAGGGCCTGGCCCCAGGAGCTGGAGAGGTGGCTTTCAGTACCTCTTTGGACAAGGTGAGGTGAGTGTTCCTGATCCGGTGCCCTGGCTCCGTGGCGATTCTGCATCTCTGCCAGAGAGTTTCTGCAGAGAATAAATAAGTCAAGGGCTCTAGAAAAAGACTCAGCAAAAAGTATCTTCCCTTCAACTCCAGAAAAGGTAAGAGGATTCAAAATAAAGCAAAAGATTTGCAAGTAAATCATGTCAACTGGTCATGCATTTAGATCACAACTGCTGCTCAGAAACAGGACCTAGAAATGCTGCTGCTTTGTGAGATTGTGCCAGGGTCCTGCTAAAATCAGGGTCATACAACTAACATGAGCAGATTTGGGCAGCTACACACCTAGGGATCTGGGGCATGCTCCTCTGGAAAACTCCAAGGACTCTCAGCTATTCGGGGCAAACTGCAAATCTGATTAAGGTAGAAAAGCAAGTTATACCAGAAAAAGGGTTCAGTGTACAGTTAATGTGAAATGTAACTTGATTCTTCAAATTATGGACACTCTTCTTGTACCCATGGCTCCCACAATATGAGTAGGGGATAGACAGATATTTCTTTTTTCTCTTTTACAGCTTAGAGTGCTAAAGGTGCAATTCCAGGGTATCACAGTAATTGAAACTATGGGTACTCACTTACCACTGCCACCTGGAGAAGCAGCAGATATCCCTGGCACACACGCAGCAAGTTTAGCTGCAGATTCACCACTAAAATTGAGGTCAGAACCCAAAGAAACTCACATGAATCAGCAGGGAGAATTTACCAAGCATGAATCATCCAAAGTGAAAACTTGCTAAGGCACCCAAGTAAGAACTAACACATCTTACAGAGACTTTATCACAAAATTAAAATGAGAAGTCAGCCAATTCATTTCTTTTCTCTTTTAAAATTCAAATTAAGCAAGAAATAAATGTCTGCAAAGTTGTTTGCCTTTTTGCTGAGATGCTAGCAAGACTGTGTTGGTCAACAAGACAGTCCGAAGGCAGCTCAGCCAAAGTCTGCTCTCACCGGCCAAGATCTTCAAGGTTTTGCTGCTCTTTTATCAGGTAAGCCAGCTGGACAGCCAACTGCTCCTTCTCCTCATGGATCTTCTCTCTTGCTGCCCTCTCAGCATGGAAATCAGAACAATAAACCTCCATCTGATCAGAGAAGTGAAATCATGCTGAGAATTTGTAACATAGACTGAACCATAGTCATATATGCCAAAACAGAAAATCTGTATCATAGCCTGCATCTACTCAAAACACTCCTACAGCACCTACACACTGCAAAGTGAAGACCTGCACTACTTACAGTTTCTGGATTCTGTGTAAGCTACTTCAAGTGTCTGGGACAGCTCTATTGCCCTCTGCTGTACAGAGGCAGAAATGAGGCATAAACCAGCAGCGAGGAGGCGACTTGACCGATGACACAGACAAATCTGTGGCACAGACAGTGGAACCGGGCCAAGATGCCAGTTCTGTGCCTTAAATGTGAGGCAGACCCTCCTGAGTCACTGTTTACACACACTGGTTTGAGTAAAACCATCCCTAAAACATATGCAGTGATTCTTAAGACAGTGATTTTAAATACACAAACACATCTACTCCCAACTTTTGTTTGTTGTGCCAGACTCCAGCATACACAGTTCCTCCTACAGAACCGTAGGATATGGTGGTAAAGGCTCTGCAGGGATCTACGAGGCAGGCTGAATAAAGAAATTATGCTTTGCAACTGAGGAAACGTATTCAGTATTCCGGAGCAAGCCAATAAATACCTCCTTCTGATTTCTGAATATGGGATGAGGGATCTAGCCAATTTCCACAGAAGTGTTGATACCTGAGCACGGAGCACAGCCATGGTCTCAAGGTCCTCCTCTTGCTTAGTAATTATCTGCTTCATTTCATCTATCTGGAGCTGCTTTGCAGCAAGGGCTTGTTCTGCCAACTCCACCTTTGCATTCAGTTGTTCCACCACAACTTTATCCACTCTGTCCAGCTGCAAGGAAGAACTATGATTATGAGATGAACTCAGACTGTGACCCTGCCTGAAGTGAAAGTTTGCTTCTTAGTCCTCCTGCCCTTGGAAAAGCTTCCAATTTTGGTCATTAAAGGAACTTAGTGGACTAAGACAGCAGTGGTGATTGATATTTTATTTTAAACACTAGTTTTGAGCTTTCAAACTAACTTGTATCAAGTCAAAAGAGAACTCCCTAATGGACACTGCAAAGGATGTTTTCCCTCTTTCTAAAATTATACAGAAGAATCTAGCAGTTCCATGGAGCCTCAGTTATGAGTAAGACCTCACTGTGGCAGGCATTCTACTTGAGGTTACAAAAATGTTTAGGAGGTTTACTTTCCCACATTTACAAATTACGCTGCAGGAACACCTACATGCCTTTGCGTATCATTGATCCCTAAGGATTGGACTCCATGCTGCACTGCAGATTAGACCTTGTCTAGAAAACACTACGGAAGCACTGATGTGTGGATAAAGTTTTCTGTAACTGACAGCAGAAGATCTATGTTTATCAGAGCAATGCTGCCATGTTGGACGCTATATTATGTGGAAGGGATGACAATTGTTTCCTGCTCAAATTTGTTCCTAGATCGAGTCTCTCATCCCTTCCCACTCCCCCTAATTAATTACGATGTCTTCTTGTGATGAGTTTACCTCTTTGAGCTTCATTTCATCAATTCTTTTCATTGCCTCAGTGAGTTCAGGAAGGAGTTTGCTATATGCATCCTGCAAACTACTGTATCTTGCCCTGTTTATGACAAGAAAAGATGTGAAAGTTTAAAACACTTAAAAATTCTCTGAAATCTAAATGTTAGAATTTAGAAAAAAGCCACCACCATCTCCTTGCAAATGAATCTGCATTTCTGATGAGAAAAAAAATCAAGCTCCATGTCTCAACATTTCTCTTCCAATGAGTTGTGTGCTGCTCTATCCATGGACTAAGTCCAAACAAATGTCCTTACTGATCATCTGTATTTCATATTGAAGAATCCATCACCCAATATTTTTATATCAAGCTCACAAATTCTATTCAAAATTTAACACCTCTCTTAGGAAGACATCCAAGTCTTGACTCAGATACTTGAAGTGAAGGAGAATGCATCAGGAGAAGAACCAGACAGAAACTCCAAAGATAATGAGGAGCTTCTCCAGGTCCTTCAGGAAGTTGAGCCCCTCTGTACAGCTTGGACTGACATTTTCACACTCCTTACATTGACTGCACGTGAAAGGGAGTGGGGAGCCAAAGCAAACAGCGTCTCTTTACCTCAGCTTCACTGCACACTTACGTCTCCTAGTTGCAAATGTATTGTAGGGACTGCAGACCTCTTCATTAATGCCACTTTCCCATCATTGCCACCACCTGACTTGTCCCTGCCCCTCAAGATGTGGTTGCATTTACCCCTGCTAGTTCGTGGTCACTTTTCTGCTTTCTCTACTTGTATGTTATACCCGACCCTATTCCACCTTTGAATTTACAACAAAAGGAAGATACAAGTCAGAGCTTACAGCTCCAATTTTCCTAAGTGAGGGGTTCAGTATATGAAAGAATACAGTTTGGGCCTAACATGGAGACTCCAGATGCAAAGTGACATAGATGCTGAGGTGAATGCAGGTTTCTAGTTCAGACTCTACAAATACTACATGGTTTCAAAAGGTGCAGAACATAAAACTAGTATTTCAGATTCAATTCCCCTTTGGCCACGTTCCCGTGGACTTCCTTTCCTCACTGACAATACCTCCCTGAAATATAAAACCGAGTCAGACTCACTTTTCTTCATGTGTCTTGGCTTGTTCCAGTTTGACCTCTGCCTGCATGCTCTCCACCTGAAGTTCCAGCTTCTTGATTGTGTGTATCAGCTGCTGCTTTTCCTCCAGTTCTGAGGCAGCAGCTGAGCTTTTTCTTTCCAGTACTTGGCACCTGACAGAACAAGGAAAAAAGGTTGATCTACCCTGTTCATCATTCCTGATGGATTTGGCACACTAGGCATATTAAAATTTTTTTGTGTGGCTCACTTTAAAGCTTATTTTGACAGAGAACTAGAAAGACAAAATTAATCTATACACAGCCATCAGAAAACAAAGCTACTGAAACCAACACTTACTTTCATACTGTTATGAATCTCAAAGAACTGGAATTGGACAGAAAACTAAGCAACTAAAGTGGGGGTCTCATAACCACTGTTTTATAACCTACACAATCGGTCTTCGAAAGCACAGACAGTTCATGTGAAAAGGGTCATAGCCAGGTCCCGTATCTTCTTCCCCTAAGACTAGAACAGGAATTGATTATGTGAATCAGAAAACAGAAAACATTTTCCTTTATATCAGGAAGGGTTAAAACGCAAATTTTCAAAATCAAGGCACTGTGGTTCTATTTGTAGAATTAGGTTGGCAGCTAAGTTTTTCTGACAATTACTGTATTTCTGTACTTTCATCTCCACTTACAAAGAAGCAGCAATCTTTTACAGCATTTCTATGAAACAGATATTTAAGTTGATATTCATAGAGCTTGTGAGTTTCCCCAAGGTGGGAGTTGTCATAGAAATATATACTGGATGTCACAGCAGAACTTTTGTTCTTCTGAACCTTACTTTTCTTGAAGCTTCTTCTGAATCAGTTCTGCTTCTTTTAACTTCTCATGGGCTTCCTGAAGCTCTTTAATTTTAAAAAAAAAAAAAAAAAAAAAAAAGAAAGGAAAATTACATATGGACAATTCAAGATAGCAAAGTTGCAGGCTACAAGATCTAGGCAGGAAGTATCATTCCTTCTCTACAGAAAACAGCATCAGTCAGTATGCATTGTTACACTCTATACTGTCATAGGGCTCCATCCACAAGGCTTTGCAATCACCAGTTATTTCTAAATATGGCAAAACCCCAGTTTGACTTAACACTTCCATAAAACCCCTATGACTCAAAGATAACACTATTTCTGACTTTCCAACATGGGCTAGAATACACCTCATGCAGATGGGAAACATATCTACATTTTCTTTCTCAAGAGTTCCCAATTTAAAACACATGAGAAAAGCAGACAGACTTAGTGATTACTGCCACTCCTCTAAGCAATAATTACTGTCTGTCAAAGAAACATAAATGATCAGTCAATCTCTAGGTAGGCTTCCAGCCTGCTAGCATCAGTGTGCTCTTTAGAAAAACTTGTGACAGCCATTGTAGATCAGAAGCAGCAGTTTGGAAGCAGAGAAGTAGACGAGTCAGACTAAAACCTGAGGCTTTCTCCTCCCAGTTACATCCTACTCTGTCATTATCCCTTCCATTCTAGTTTCCCCCATTCTTGTTTCAGGCAGAAAGCAGAGAACACAGAAGTTTTTATAGATTGTAATTTATTTTTATTACACATGAAACCCCTCCAGCCAACTGGCACACTCCCTACATATAGCAGCCTCTCCCATGCCACACGCATGAGAACCACAGGTCCGGAAGAATTCAGTTCTTGACTTTTTGAAGGAGAAAATACAACCCCAAATGGTAACTCCATTACCATGCATTCATGAATCAACTTTGCAAACCAAGAAGATGATTTCTAGTAAAACCGTAATCACTTTTGTTGTGAGTTTCTGGCCCTTTCATTTGGCCTTCTGACCACAGGAAGATCACTGAAAGATCCTAAAGACAGTCAAAAAAACAAGAGGAGAAAGGAAACAGCAGCTAGGTTCTCCTCCAACCCAAGATACAAAGGACACATCAGAATTTCAATTCTTAAAATATATCCTCACACTCTGGAAGATGTGAAACCTTTGACTCCTGCTGGTTTGTAGTTTCTGGAGGTACATCCTGGAGCGTTCCTTAAAGAAACATCTGAATCTCATCATCATGCTAGCAACAGTTTCATTGTCCCTAGTACCATAATTTTTCACTGATAGCAGCTTATCTCATCAAATGCACGGAGAGTCTCCACTCCAGTATGGGAAAGAGCTGGATGGCTGTGACTAAAAGAACCAGGTGAATCAAGAGCATGCTGCTGTCCTATTTCCTTGAAGAAAAGCTCAATTTTTCTAATAGGGAAAGTCCAGCACTTCCCAGGCAACTGAAGCAATAGAAGTTGATGACCTGTGAACACTTCCAGCTTTCATCTCAGAGCAGAAGTTGAAACACAGCCAGTATGACAGAGGCAGACAGTACACAATTGTCTACTGACAGATGTTGCTGAGAATACCCTCCACAAGCTGCCCAAGCTGATATCATTCACCAGTCATACTAAACAAAAGGGACCGAATAAAATGGTGTAAACACTCACAAAGCACATTGCACTATGCTTTTTCTATCTGAGAAGCAAAGAGAGATTGTTCTTCTACCATCATAGCTGCAAAACAAGCCACATTTTATGCAGCAATCCAATGAATCCAATCACATTCACAGATGAAAGCAGTGATTTTTGTAAGGTGATGGCATTTCAATTTGCAAAAAAACTCAACATCATTAGAAATTGCCTTAACAGACAATGTGTCAACAAATAAAAACACGTATCACTGGCAAGAGTCTGACTTCTAATACAGCTGGACTGTGAATTCTTGGTCCTTGGTGAAAGTAATTGTAATTCAAGCTATTTTACTTAATTGGAACACAATGCATCCATGCTTCTGGATAGCAAGTCTGGCAGCCTGGCTGAAAGAAAAGGCTAACCCGTCTCAGAACACCCCATCCCACAGTATGGACTGTCTCTCCCCAACACCCATTTCTTACCCTGCTCAGGAAAGGAGCAACACCTAAATCACAGCCTCCCGGATGTCTGCTTCTGGGAAGCTCACGAGCAGCTTCCAGGGAAGGCAGAGCAATAACTGTGGTGGTACTTTGAGATGACTCATCCCAGGAGACCTGGCTGAGGTTAGCATCCAGCTGCAGTTTGGCAGAGGATGTGCTGTAGGCTCTTCTCCCCCAGCCCCTCCTTACTCTCCAAATGGACCCAAAGCAGGTTTGAAAAACTTCTTCCTCTCTCCAAGGATGTCTTCAAATGCAGAGCCCTCAAAAATAGTCCACACTGCTCCCCCGCATTGTTTCATTAAAGATCTACATTTTACAATAGGAGCAGATAACATGAACTCTGCTGACAAGAGCCCTCTGAAGAAACCCAACAGCATATAAATGGAAACGACTGCCATCACAGGCACGTAACTAAGCTGACCTCAATATCAGCACTTAGATGAGGAGCATCTGGCTCAAGCTGTAACCCACGCAAAGTTGAGATAAAAATACTGGAAAGAATTAACTGAGACATCATCTGCTTTCCCTGCTTGGCCTGACTGCAAACTGGTCTTGTTTAACTAAGCCAGCCCTGCCCTAAAATATTTTTCCTGGCCTTCAGAAAGGCACAGGTCTCCAGCAGATCTCACAGCATATTTACTAGCACCTCATAACCCACACTACCTCACATACAGGCACTCTTAGTTGCCTGCATTACGCAGTTGCACTGAAACTGAATGGATCTCCACTGCTACTGGAGCTTACATGCTTATCTCACAGAGAGGCTGACAACTGTAGGCACAGAAATGTGGAGTCTAAACCTGGAGCTGAATTCCAACCCCAACATCCATTCAAACCCTTAACTGAAAACATCAGGACTGAGTTTGCCTGGAACTGTGTCTCAGTCCCAAATAGTTATGCCCCATCATTCCAATACATCCCACCAAAACCATAAACCAACCAGGTGCCATATATGAGCTCCACCTTTAAAGTCTGTTTTACAGTATACTGTAATTGGATTTCAATCCAAAAGCTGACCTAGACAGCAGGAAGGAAATCCACTCAGTCTAGAAGACTTTCTGAAGCTAGAAATGACTGCATCTCTCCCTGTTTAGTGGGCATGGCCAGAGCAATGAGGTATACCAGCAGTTATGCCATGCTTCCTTAATTTTTGGTCACCAATCTCACCCCTTTTTGGTGGCTGGTGTAATTTGGAACCACCTCTAAGATATGGATCGCAGAGTTCAAAATTCACTTCCATACCCTGTGCAGGATAATTGCCCCTTCCTTCCTGAGTGTCAACGAAAATCTAGGCCCTGAGGTTATTGGCCTCAACAAGTAAGCTGTATGTTGTTAAATCTCAGCTCAGGAGGACAGGTACTTACAGCCTCTGAACTCTCCTCTTCTTCCTGTTCAGTTTGTGTCCCACTCTCCAGGCAGTTGCTGGTTTCCTTCTCCAGCTCTGACAGTCTGGAAAACAGAAGGAACCAATGATGAATCTCATTTAATGTGAGATTGTGACTATTTAAGGATTTCATGTAACTGATGTACTCTTTTTCTAACGTCACTGCCACAAATGAGAAGCAGAACTGAAAGCACAGACATGCAGGAAAGCCTGCACAAGAGTGGGGGTTCCTGAAGAACACAGAACACCCAGCACATATCTTTAATTAAAATGGATGCATGAATCTGCAGGTGTGGTGAAGGACAGTGACATTCAGTTCACAGTGACTGACCTCTGGTACAGTCCAAAACTGCTATCCCTTTGGAAATGGGTCAGTCTGTTCACTGAGTACAGTAATTAATATTGCCTCTACTTTGATTTGATATTTTCAGAAGCTGAGATTTCTAAGAATCATTTGGTTATGGCTCATTACCTCTTCTAGAAGATCATGTAGAAGCAATTACCGTGACACTAACCTTTCATAGTAGATAATGTCCAGGAAGTCTTACTCTGTATCTGTGAAGTGGGGATTTGGAACAGCTACTGCTTAGGCAATTTTTCACATCTGAACAGTCATGCCAATTTATACCAATATAACTGAGCTGAAATGGACCCTCATGTAGGTCTCACTGGAAAAACTCTCTTAGACAAGTTTGGAATTAAACTTAATTTAGACATTTCTAAGGAGCTTTTCCAAGCTCACACATTGCTAAATGTAGCTTGCCAATATCACGAAGAGGACTGTAATCCCTGTTTTATACATAGTGATTTGCTTAAGGCCCCACACGCAGATGATTCATACAAAAACAACTATGGAGGAGTGAGGGGAGAGAACATCCTCAACTAGTCATCATATCATTCTGACATAACCTGGGGAAAGTTTGAACCCAATAGGAAATGAGTAATTTGTCTTGATCTGTGGTGCTATAGGAAATAATAACAATGTGGAAACTCCTTTGCCCACAGAAGAGAACCTGTGGTTTATCTCTGTAAGGACTATCACAAAAATAAGTTATCACTACTGAGTGCTTGGCAAATTCCCCATCCAGGTCACACTGATATTTCAGCTTGTCTCTGATCAGTCACAGACTCAATAACTACAGCAGCTCTGAAAGTGAACAGCTCCAAATGTTACAGTGCACCTGCTTCATACCTCTCTTTGTGATCCTGCAGCTCCTTCTCAAGTTTTTCCCTCTTCTGCATTTCATTTCTAAGGCAGCAGAGCAGCTGGCTCACAGTTAACTCCTCAGACTCCAAATTCTTCGATTCATCTGCAGATTTGTTCCTACTTCAAACAAAACCAGATGTAAATAACAACAGCTACGACTTTTCTAGAGCACTCCCTTATCCCTAGTTCTGGGAGCCAGTCTGAGGCCACCATTTCATACAGTGTGGAAAACCAACCTTCTGAGCAAAGGGCTCGTTCCCAAGAACCAAGACCTGCCCACAAGCCCCTAGCCACAGTCCCCATGCATGCAAATGCAGTCCTTGCTTTGTGCAGTGCTCAGACAGTCCCCATCAAGCTGTGAGAACAATTTAGTACTTAAGCAAGGAAAACAAAAGTAGTCAAGTCAATACAAACTCCAGTGCATTTATTCTAACCTACTCTGCACCCCCTTCTGCAAAATGCTGCTGTCTGTTCCCAAAGTAACATTTTTTTCCAAAGAAAGATGCAACATTTCTTATCTCTGTCTCAGAACAGAGATCTGCCCCAGGAAAAGGAGGCACATTCCACTAAAAATGGTCATCAGAAATTGCTTTATTTTTCAGAAAAAAAAAATCGCTTCAGTATTTCACCTCCCTCATATTTTACAGCTCTTTTCAAAGTTGCATTATGCTACTGTATAAGTGAACCAAAACAAATACAAAACTATCTAAAAAATAAGGTAAGTTAATTTCCTGTTGATAAAAAACTATATGCCATTCCCTCCATTTTTATGTCCATCTAGACAGAAAGTCAAAATCCCCTAACTATATGGTAGGATGTACAGTGTATATAACCTGCCTATCTCAGAAGCTCAGCTGTAAAACAGCATGTGTTTAAAACTTTGCTTTTGTAGTTCAGAACAGAAAGGAAAGCACAGTCCTCTATGTACTCCTGAGAACTAGAAATCTTCGGTGAGCAAAATTCAATACCCCAAAGACTGGGTTCAGCCAGGATATTTTAAGTAAATAACTTTTATCAGGGGACTTTTAGTGCACAGTTCTACTCTTACAGAAATAAACCTGTCCTGAGTGGATCACATTTCTCTGAACCTGTTAACAGCACCAGTCTAAAGTTTCAATGCTGGACAAAGACACGTGGTGACACAGAAAATATTTTAAGAGGTACATATACTCCCTGTTCTCATAGATATGGCCCAGATACTCAACAAAAGGTAAGCAAGTCACACAGAGAATGTCTTCTCACAAGGCACTGCTAACGACAACCCGAATACCTGCAGCCTGGACTGTGGTAACCAACTCTCTCAGTTTCATCTACGACCACAACTTTTCTTCTCTGCCATTCTCCCTTGCAGTGATGTATGGATTGACAGGGCTTTAAGGGAAAAATCTGTATGTAGAGCACAGCTTTCTGTCCTGCTACACCCTTAGCATTTTCTATATCCTCTCCTTCCAAAACCAAAGGCCACAAAGTTAGTAAGAGAGTTCAGCCACAACCATCTAGCTGCTAAACTGGGCAGTATCCAAAATGGAAAGTTTAACAGTATCAGCTGTCTATGTCCATGAGGAGTAAAGGTTCAGCTAGGGGCAAGAAAGTCCCTTGTGCCCTAGAGCTGATGTAAAGATCAAATTTTGAGAAGTAACCTAAACAGAATGCTGGTATTAAGCCTAGTAACCTGAAAAACTCAGGACTACTCAGTAATTGCACTGTCTGTCCACCCTATCATGATACACTTTATACCAACTACACACAAACAGAACAGACAGGTTCAGATCTGAAAGACTACAAGAGCACTGAATCTTACCAACATGAATATAAGCGGGTAGAGAACAGATACTCTATTAGATGGTCTCCAATAATTAGAAGGGATGGAGTCCCTGCAGCCTCTATCTTTGTATTTTCTGTTTGGCCTCCTTTAAAAGCCTGAAAAGTTGGCAAATCAGCACATACATAAATGCTTAGCCAACTGGCTAGAATATGCACTCCTTCTCATCAGCTAGTAAACAATAGAAGGAAAAAATGTCAGAGAGCTGAGGGTCTTTCTGACATGGTAGGAAGGCAGAACTACTGCAATGGAGGGATGGAAGGCCACAGAAAACCAGGATTTTCTAGTGCATTCCCCATAAAAAGAAAGTTCCCTTGCATTGAAAGCAAAACACGTTGCAGAAGTCTGAATCATACACATCCCACAAGAACCTACGTACATGTAGACAGCAATGTTATTGGTCATTTTGCCTCTATTCTCTTGATGTTCCTCTGCAGTTCTATTTATTTCTCTTTCCTAGGAAAGAAAAAACACTATCAGCTTGGTATTTGGACTAAGCAGGACACAGGACACAGTTTTATTTATTTGAGTTAAGGAAGAAAGAAAAACCAGAGGAAACTACAATCATGGCAATAAAAATAAATAAAATGTAAAACTCTTACAGATTTGTTTCATGTTTGGAAATTCTTAACTTGAATACTTCACGTGCCTTTCCCTGTATCTCATCCAGACTGATCAGAGAAGAGGAACAAGAACGAGATTTGGCCTTCTCCTTTTATCAGCAAGTTCCATGGCCACTCTCCCCTATAAAGATGACTGGGCACCACAGCAACAGCCAGCATCACTGCAGGTGACTTTATAAGCCTAAAACCCACTTTCCTGCCTCCTAAAAGAACCACTCTTCTTTTCCACTACAAAACTCATATACTCACTCTTTTATCTTTGTAGCCCAAAGGAGGATCTTTGCAGAAAAAAAAGGAAAAAGCATCCTTGAAGGTTTCCTGCAGTCTGAAGTTTTCTTCAACAACTCCAAACAAGTTTTAATTAAATTATCTTAATTTCTTGTTGTACTCAGACTTTCCAGGGAGGGCTCTGCTATTACGGGGATAGCAGAGATCCACATTTTCATATTTCGCCTTGTGAAGATTTTTCAGATACAGAACAGTAGAAAAAGTAGATTTTTGTGCCTCTAGGGAACATTTTGCACTTAGTTTTGTTTGCCTGCATCTCTGTCAGTAGAAAGTGAGCCCCATTCTCAAAAGAAAATGCCCCCCTCTATGCATACGTGTTGCCCCTTAACAAAACAGTACCGATGTTCCCAGGAATTCCAACTAAGATAATACACTTAACATCTTTAATTAGTTCGAAATAACCTGCTGGACTGTGTTGGGTTTTTTAAAGAATATTTTTAGTGCAATGGAGGAGGCTACCTAGGATATTAATTTACTTTGAGCATGAAAGTGGAAGTACAAAAATAAATTCCAAGTCCTTTACCACTACATCTTGTAACACACAAGTGCTCTGTGTCAGGTAATCTAAGAGACCATAGAATCACAAAATCTTTTAGATTGGAAAAGACGTTTAAGATCATTGAGTCCAACATGCAACTATTCTCCCAAATCCACTGTGATTATATCTTGTGTTACTGCTATGGCTGGCAGTTTGCTGTTCCCTCTCAAAGAAGCATAAATATTAATACTTTTCACTGACATGGGTATAGATTCACCCTTTCTACTAAAGGAAGGCAGGGTTCTACATACCTCACTGTAGAATGTCATCAAGTAAACATTATCACTGAGATTACACTCAGACCCAACTTAATAATCATTTAGCCTAGTACAAGAAGAAAATTCACTTTGCAAAAAAAGGGAAGAACAAGCTGCAACCAAAGTTTCTGGCCACAGGTCACTGTGTTCTTTTTATCCCCTTCACTTACATTCATCCCAATCTCCACAAAGGAATCCTCTGCTGAGATGTTCAGCTTGACCTGTAGTTCTGAAATGATTGCTAGAAGATCTACCTTCTCAGCCTGGAGCCGCTGCACCTGGGATTTCAGCTGCCTTGCTTCCTTCTCAGGAGTCATGCAGCCCTCCTGTGATAAACAAACCCTGCATTAGCCAACCAAAAGGAAACACCAACTAAGGAGCACAGAGCCTAAACATAACAAGTGTCCTACATCCCTTCTCTCTGTTTAGGTTTGCCTGGAAAAACCAAGCGTACAGATCCCTGAACAATGCTTTGGTGCACACGACAGCAAAAAGTTTAAACTGGGAAACCTAGTTAATCAAACCATGAGCATCATGCTTCTCAAAAGCATGGGCCTGGTTCTCTGAATGCACAGCTAATTAGGATGTAAATCTGCTTGAATTTATGCCTCTCACTACTACATAGGGTCTCAGCCAACCTACAAAATTATTGTATTTTTTCACCCACATACTTATTCCTCTTTTTACAAATATACCCAAGATTTTAGGGAAAAAAGATCAGGGGGCAGAGAGCTTTTCCAAACACTCCACTTTCAGCCTTTCCCTACCGTACAACTTCTCTGTAGCCCATCTCCATGTATAAATCTCTCCCTGACCTTCACACAAAGTCCTACATCCCTTCCACAAAGCCTCCATCCCTCAAAGTTTCACCCCAAACTTAATGTCTCCATTAAGTGATGACAGTCTCCTTCACCTTCTGCCTCTTTCCTTTCCTCAAAACCTTGTCTTAAGCGTCTACATAACCAGGAAGCCTCATTCTTTTTCTCTCCTTTAAATGCCTCTCCCCATTATGAAACCTCCTCTGTGAGTTTTTTCTTTCCGATTTTGTAATCTGAGCCTTCCACCTCCTGGCAATGCCTTTATTACACCACATACCACCAAAGTAAATTCTGGACAATTCCTGGAGTTTGAATTACATTCTAATCTATTATTCATGCCACATCTCCAAACTCTTGCTATGCTGACAGCGTCTCTCATCCTGCAGTACCACCCTGCTCTGCTGTCTTTGATTTTGTGCTTATGCTTAAGAGGATGCAATCAGAGTCAGCCCCTGTGAAGTGAGAGCTTTACAGCAACCTGTGCTACAGAGGTATGGTTTTGAGAGGAAACCCTCTTATGAATGCTGGTTTATCGCTAAGGGAGGCAACACAATATATCTCTAATTTACTTTCTGTGAAACAGAGATGTCACTAAATGGTAGCAACGGACTACAGACTATCCCAGTTAATAGTAAAACACAGAGGTGAGAGAAATTAGACTAATTTTAAATTAGTTTTTCTGTTAGGGAAAACTTTTCATGATCTTTCTAAACAATAAAAAAAGAAACAAAAATGAAGTAGAACTAAGGCATTCAAGAGAGAAAGCGATTTTGGCTTAAATCAGGATGAAAAATGTAATCAGAAATGAAAATGTTGCTCTTTAGAGTTACTGCTGGCTGATAAAATGCAAAGAATCACAGAAGAATGAGGACTTACTCTATGAAGTTCTTGGAATGAGATAAGAGAGATATATTTTTACTTTTCCATATGTTAGATTACTCGAGCAGGTTGGATCACTCAGTTAATAATATATTTTAAGTATTCAAAGTACAAGACATTCTAGTATAGGTAGAGGCAGAATAAATCCTCTACTTCCTCTTAAAAACTATTCCAGATTTATGAAATTCTGAGTTTCCTTGACAATCCTGAAACACAACTTTTAGCCTGTAAAGACTGTGTAAGTATTACTTACACAATAACACTATTTCTACATGACTTTCTTCCCTTTTGTAACTTCTGAACTCACTGGCCAATTTTGATTTACAAGCTCAAAAATTTCTTACAGAGTTACATAAAGCAGACATTCAGGAGAGGAAAGGTGAGTCTGCAAGTGTCTCTCTTGAGAAAAAGGCTAATACACACATCCTTCATCAGGCAACAGAGAATCCACATGGGGCCCGGAGGTACCAGATACCAGGATGCATCAGTTTGGCTCTGCATGAAACTTCTCATTAAACACCTTTTCACATGACCACATGGGACACAAAGTAGGTTTTGTTTTAATAGGCTTTGTCCATAGATGTCTTCAGTACTACCTGCAGAATGTTGCCTGGCTACTAAGCAAAAACCTGCAACGTTAGAAATGACGTTACAGAGCCAAAGGTAAGACACAGCAAGGAAACTCAGTCAGCCTCAAACGAGGCTGCAGAAGTACGGATCTAATCTGACCTCAGTAAAAGAGTTTTCATGAGAGGAGAATGATATAATAAAAATAGATGGCAGGTTGTTTTTTTTTTTTTCTTACATATCAACTCCTCCCTGGAAACACAAATACGAAAGCAATTAACGATCATGAGAGATAATCTAACAAGCAAAGGGAGGGATAAAGTTAAGAGATACCCAGCAGTAAACAAAATAAAGAATGAAAAGTTAGCAAGAAACATTAATTTCTTGTATGTTATGTCAAGAATGTTAATTATTGTTAATTAAATGTTAATTAAAATGTAAATTATCTCAGCTGTGGCACAATTACTACACTCTGAGAAAACTCACTTGATAAAATAAGTCAGGCCAAGACCTGTTGTTAGAGCATAAGGATAAAAATGGAAATGTTAACAAATTTCCAAATGTGCTGAAAGGACACGAATACTCCAGACTTCAATTTAAAATCATGTAAATCCAACCAATTCCTTATTTACCATTTCAGCTCCTTCTTTGCTTTCCTTTAAGCTCTGAAGTTGTTGCTGTAGCTGTTCATTTTCAATGCACTTGGCTAGCAGGCACTCCTTAGCCTCCTTAAACTTTAACTCATAAAATTCTCTTTCTTCTTTCTGCTTCTCTCGCCAGATGGAAAGTTCCTCATATCGGTCCTTCATAGCTTGGTTATGCAACTTCATGGCTTCTAAATGACAGCCAGAGACAAGACATTGATTCACATTAATAGTCTGACAATGAAACAGCAGATTTCTACTACACTGAGCTCAACATTCTTCAGTATCAAATGCAATATAGCTAGATAGGGCTAGCAATAACTGGGTATGAAATGTGAACCTACTTCTTGTGTACCTTAAATACCAAACCAGAACTAAACTTATTATAGTCCGTTAGCTCTGTCATAAATAGTGTCAAATCTGCTGCTGAACTCACATGCCCACACTCTCTCACTTCTTATTTCTAAACCAAGAAGTATAAGCAAGGTACTTGGTATCTTGCTGCATGTGCTATTTACATGATCAACCCAAATAAACTATTGAATTCAGATTCTGACACTGTTGAGACTTGATAGGGAAAACAGACATCCTAGACTGGTAAATTACTGCATGAAAACAGATGCTATCAAATCAAATGTCTCAAATATGCCCAACAATGCTATACTTGAACATTTGGTTAAGATTTGATTGAAAGCAGTGAAAAAATATACCCAACAAGTCACAGCAAAGTCAGTTCTCCCTGGTTGAGAAGCCATGTGTATGTAGTAAAGTCAGTGTGTAACGTCAGTCTCACTACTGAAATGCTTACAAGATTTTTTAGGAAGAGTCAGTGAAAGTATTTCAGACTTGATTTTTTTAAAGCAACAAGCTCAAAGCCAGTTGTTTGAAAATCTTTTATACATTTTCCAGTAACTACCATTATGTCCTGATGTCATATTATAAACTGCCAACAAATCCTTCAGGCTATGTAAATAAATGCAGCTCTGGAGAATGATTCTGCAAGATATGAGTTACAGCAGCTGTAAATAAGGTCCCGAAACATTATCTTATGATACAGGACCTTTTAGCAATATACCAGAGGTACTTCTAGAAACAACTTTTCTGCCAGATACCCATGAGACTCCAAGGCTGAGAACTTGGACCACGTCCAAAAATGATTCAGACAGAATGTATACACTAGTGTAAAACCACCGCACACAGGATATGCAACTTTGTGCTGTGCTGCCATATAAACAGTGAGGTATCTCTGTCTTTTACACAGAAAATTCCCAATCCCTTGGGTTTTGCTCTATCCATTAAAAAAAAATATCTGACACCTAAACTCCTGGCATCCAAACTCAAATCTATCGCGCCTGAAAGACTCAAATCATTAGGCGTTTTCAGGGAAAACTATCAGTTTCTCCCAGACCATGCCATGGCCACCACTTCATTTTGAAGTACAGAAGGTGCTGACCCATCTAACCATTCATAGTCATCGCTACGTACAATGCAAAACAGCCTGCTCCAATTCCCCTTTCTGCCCGAGAGGATGCAGCTCCTTTCAGACAGCATCCCAACCCAAACTGTTCTCGGCACTGTGCAATAATACCCACTCCTTCGGATTCAGCTATGGAAAAATGTTAGACTGCCCAACAGTCCTAAACTACAAACCAAAAAAGCTTTTAGAGGTTGATGAGCAAAGAGAATATCATAGCAAGAGATTTTTCATCTCACCTCCTAAAATACAGTGCTATACTGCTTATATGCCTAATTCTAAAGCAAATAAGTCACCCGTACATTGGGCTGTTCTCCCCTCATCTTCCACACCGATTCAATTTGATGTGTCCTGTCAAACTGGCCTCGCCATTTGCAGAGTCTCTTATGCAATCAATGCTACCCAGGTATAAAAAGTTATCCAGCAAGGGCAAATGAGCACAGAATTCATACTCATAGGACAAAAAAAGGTCATAGAAGAGACTCAGGGCTTCTGCATTTCAAGACCAGTTCAGATGCACATTCACCTTTTAAGTCATTGTTCTCAGCGATTAGTTCTTTCATCTGTTGTACCATCTCTTCTGGGGTGTAGGTACTAAGGGTAGGGGCTGCCATGCTGTCTGTTCTGTTTTCCATTTTACTCCTAGGATGCTCTCCATTTTCAGTAGGACAGCTCTTCAACTTGCTGGACATCTCTGAAGCATCTACTATGAGGTTTGCAAAGAGAAAACTCTTTAATTTCTTGCCCAACAGATGTTTATAAAGAAAACATAAGCATACCTTCATTCTATTATGACAAGCAAGGCGCACACATCTTGTCATAACACCCTGGCATCTTCCAGTCCCTCTGACCCCGCTACACCAGAGTCTCCACATCCCATTAACCCCTCCCAGGCCGGCATGAATAAAGCAACTGATCCCCGAGACGTCTCTCGGGTTAAGCAACCCTTCCTCGGCAGCGCCTTCCTCTGGGAAGGAGACAAGAAGCACCCCTGTGTCACCCCCTCTCTCCTCTCTCCCTCAGCAGCTCTGGCATGCGCAGCCCGACAGGGTTTCGGGGCGCCGGCGGCTCCCGGCCCCGAGGG
>NW_020799092.1:76014865-76040681 GCF_003259725.1 Athene cunicularia
GGACTTTCCGAGCTCCGCGCTTCCCGCCCACCGCCCAGTCCGGCAGCAGGGCCGGGCCACGGGCCTCCCTCCGCCTGCCCGGCCCGGCGCCCTCGCCCTTCCCTCACCACCCCCTCGGATTCCGCCCCTCGGAGCCCAGCGCCTGCCAGCCCGGCGGGAACAGGCAGAATCCCCCAAGGAGAAGCAAGGTCGCTAGTCGTCAGGGGGTAAAATGGTGGGTCTCCACAGAAGAAAGAAAGGCTAGAGGCTATGGTGGAGCAGGGAGCAGCCTCAAGAGGGGCGATTAGGAGAGACTTCTTGCCGCATGAGGCCTAGAAGATGAGATCAGGTGGCAGGTGTGAGGTGTACGAAAGGGAATGCTTTTTGCACAGGGCCTAACGATGTTTCAGGCATTATCAAATTCATTAGGATGGGGTTTGCCACGCTATGGGGATGTAGCCCGTTAACAGCTGTCAGATGACATGGTTGGATGCAGTGTCTAATTGCCTGGTTCCCAGGGATGGAGGGGTTCATCCTGCACAGTCCCAGTGCTTAGTAACTGTCCTTAGCAAGATGCCAAGCTGGAAGTATCTCAGTGCCAGTTCTTAGGTAATAGGGCCGACTATGATATTGCTGTCAATGGGAAAAATGCCATTTTTAACTAAAATGTCAGCTTTCCATGTGGAAAATATTACTCTTCCATTGAACAACTGCATGGCTTGAAAATAAGCTCTTTTGATTTGAAGATGCAGTTTTGATATCTCCTAGGAGTTATGAACTGTCTGCTGTTTAATGAAATCGTGCCTTTCTGTGGACTTGTTTCCCCAGCTCCTCTTCAAGTGCTGCAGCCAGACACTCCCCAGCACGAGGGAGAGGAGAGAGGTGCAAGGTGGATGGTAGACACTGTCAGGGGACAATCCTTTTACAGCTGAGGAATTTAAGCGTTTGAACTGAGGGTGCAGGTTACAAATCTTCCTCAAAATAAAACCAGCAAACATTTGGGACCATGTGTGTGCAAAGAACAGGTATGATAGATTTATGTGTGCTGAGCCCATAAACTATGTGCTTTGTTCTTCACACTGCTAACAAATGGAATCTGGCTCCTTGTAGGTACACTGAGATCTTCTCTGCTTGAGGGAGTGTGATCTCTGAATAACTGTCATCTCCCATCACTTCATCCATGGCTGGTGTGTTAGACAGGAGTGTATGGGTGTAAGAGGGACAAAAAAGGTAGCTTCTGTGACAACGAGGGACAGAAATACTAGCAGCTCATCATGGCTTTTTATTTGAGCTCCGAGCTAAGTTTTTGCAAGCTGCAGGACCTTACTGCACGTGCAGCAAAGGTAAAAGAAGAGAAAAATCAACTAACTTCTACTTGTCAGAGGAACTTAAAGGGTTTGCTACTTTATTACACTTACGATAGCTGTTCCCACAGTAATCCCAGATCTGTTTTTAGTACTGAGAATTCATTTTTGGGAACAGATCTTATTTAGGCAGCAAATATCCAAGTTTTGGGGGAGCAGTTTAGCACTTCAGTGTGTGCTTCACTGCCAATCAGATCTATGTATCTCACAATTCAGTCTATTTTTGAAGAGATCCATATGCCGGAACAGAACAATCCTTCCTTGCTTGCAGTTGTAAAATGGAGGAGGGTTGCTTAGAATCAGACGTGATGTCTCTGATTCTAGTTGGAATGAAACATTTTGCTTTTTAAAATCCAAAGAAAAATTAAAGCCCATGTAGATAGGGGAGGGCTAGAAATAACCAAAGAGGACTAGTGAAAAATAAAAAATGAGAGAATTCAAGTTTTTTATGTAAAAGAAATAAATGCTTCTAAGGAACATTAGAGTGTTTGCACAAAACTCTGTTGCTGCACATCAGTGTTGTGGAAATGCAATGGAGAAAATAACTGTTTGGGGCCACCTATTTTGTTCAGATTTTTTTTCACCACGTGATTAATTTGTTTTGTCTGTTCTGCAGGTCGTGGGTAACACGCAGGAGTCGAGTGTGTTGTCTCTGTGAAGGAAGGAGACTTCTGTTCTAACTCTCCGGTGAGTGGTCTGAGCTGCTGGGATGAGTTATGAGCAGCTCATCTATCTATGCTGTACTCCACAGATGGTAAATATTTTGAGGCAAGAGGTTTAAAAGTGTCCAACTTTCCCCAAGCCAGTCCATAACATTTGTTTGCAAAAGTAGACATTGATCAGCCCCGGGTCTGAGGGCTCAGATTCAGTCAAATTACTTAAGAAATTCCCTTGCAGCAGCTGTGCCATGGAAACAGTCTCTATGTACACCCTTACTCCCTAGCAAATGTGAGATAATGCAGCTTAGCTTAGTCTGAAATGACTGAGGGTTGTGCTGAATTATCTTCGCATCGCCCTGGGCTAATGGCTTGGATGTTGTTTTTGCAGTTGTCCAAGAACTGAACCCTGAGAATCTAACAAAGCTGGGACAAAGGCTTGAACTTCAGAAAGCTTTGATACAAAGAACATGTCTCTATGTATATCTCTACATATGTACACACAGGGCTTAAGTTTTACCTGTCTGTCTGTCTGTTTTATATTATGTGGAACTTGTGCTGCCTTTGACTCTTCTACACTGGCTCTACTCTTTCTGTCAAAATTTTGAGTCTCAGCATTGCCTTCTTGCTTCTGAGTGTTGCTGTGGTAGCTGCTGGAAACACCTTATATTGGCCAGGATCCCATAGATACTCTACTGATGTAGTTTAAAGACTGTCTTTTCTCACAGGACACTATGAATATACAAATCTGGATTGCTTCCTCTGAGCAATCCTAAAGCAGCTTTGCTTTATTCTGTCCACAGAAGTATCCACAGGTCTGTGGAAGGACTACTACCCTTGATTAATACCTGGGCTTCTTGCCAATCTAAATGCTGGTGTGTTTGCTGTGACTTCAGATTTGCTGATTAAGCTTAATTTCCAATTGACAGGTAATTTGAAAAGACCATAAAGATATGTTCTTTGCAGGCTTTGAGCAGATTAAGTGGGCGAGAGGGGATGTTGTGAAGTGCATCCAACTTCTGCAGTCAGCAGTACTGTGTAGTGAATGTCACCATAACCTAGAGAGAAGAATATGATAATGAAATGCATTCATTTTTTCCAATGATTAAATGCTGCCATGTCCTGGAGAGGACTCGGAGCCTGCTGGTAAAATTTACATTAAGCAGTGTCAGACCTTAGATTATCATCTATAGTAAAACAACTACAAAGAGTGTGAAAGTCACATGTATGATCTGAATGTTTATCTGCCATTAACAGATGGTACAGTATGTTCAATCTGGGATCATCATGGATTTCTGATTATCAGTCCAATATTGAACCTATTTCTATTGATACTGATACTACCTTCAAAGGGAGAATCATCAGATGCGACATCCAGGAAGCCAAGAGATTACAGAAATAAAGCAGTATAAAAAAGTGACCCAAGATCATGTTTTTAGTCTGGAAACCCTGTTGTGGGCAGGATATATGAAACAAAGGTAGCGCCAAAAATTGTATCTAACTAATTGCTTTTGGCCATTCTGCGCAGTTTAGTACAGTGTGTCATGTACCACTTTCACTCCCACATAGAGCCAAATGGATAACTTCTTTTACAACTGCAATTATATAACATCCCTGTGCAATGACATAAAAGAGTAAAAATAGTACCTCTACCACAGCTTTTAGATGATCTAATTTGGAGCTTGCTGGTATGTAGAGAAATTGTAATGTAACATTTTTCCTTTTCAGCTTTTTCTTTTTTCAGATGAGTTGCAGTTAGATTGTGCCAAGTTGCTGGAAGTCCTCACTGTCAGCTCTGATGTCTTTCTTGAAACAAACTCATTCCATCACTAGTCAAAAATATTATCTATAATTTTTTTTTCTAATAAATTTAGTGATTGGAGTCAAATGTCCCCAGTTATTCTGAGTCTAGCAAGAGCAGCAAGCTACAAAAGTACTGCATGCTATTTCCTCTAGGTACATGGCCCTGCATTAGAAGCCCTGATGAAAAAGTAATTTTCTGTCTGTCAGTAGGATGCTTTAGTCTTTTTTTCTGAGAAGGAGAGTGAAATGTTAACCACAAGTCTGGTGGTTTCGTGATTTTGACAGTTCAGAAGAGACGAACTGACTCGTGACTGCGGAAAAACTGCCATTGACAGTACTACAGGATCCTTGTTTGGGTTGTCTTCTGCTTTCTTGACCACTCAGCAGATATTGGTGTCCACTCAGGAAGCCGTACATGTCACTCAACAGCTGCCATGTCAGCAGATGCTGCTCATTCTGTCCTTACACCCTTGATGGTAAAGGTGGAGGAAAAAATTAAATGGATAAATGTGCAGAAAAGCTAAAAGCCAAACTGACAGGTGTCCTTGTTTTCTCGTTCCAATAGGTGGCACCAATTCCCTTTCCAGATTGTCGGTTGAACAGGACAGGAGCTCCAGAATACCAAAAGTGTTTAAAAACACAGGCGTCTTTGCCCTTTTCTTTTGCTCTTTCTGAGTGTGAAATTTGGACCCAGAAGGCAGCAGACTGAGAAAATGTCTGAAGCCCTTGGAATGTGGCACTGCTGCCAAGTACAGCCATGCTGGAAAAAACACGCAGATCAGCGAGCAAACGTGACCCAGGGCTAGGAGAAGGGGGGGGGAGGTTTACTTTTGCCTAAGGATGGTCAAAAGTACAAGTGGAACTATTTTAGGGATTTATTGGGAAGGAATTGGAGACCCATGGAGAGAGGAGAATGAGACATGGTGATTCCAGGTCAGATGGAGAAGTCTTGGACAGCCAAAGAGCAACGACTGCACCTTGTCCAGAGAGAGCAGTGGTCTGTCCAGCGCAGTGTGCTCCCCTTGGAAGAAATGACTCAATGTTTCCACGTAGGGGAGATCTGCAGTGATTCTATAAAGCTGCAAGAGGAAATGAAGCCAGAACAGTGCTGAGGAAGCCTCTATTCTGAAAGTACTGTGGCAAAAACCTCTCGCAGATAATACTGTTTTCTTTATCCTGAAATGCACCCGTGTTCATCGTTAAAAGAGAACGACGTCTGCAGCTCTGTACCACCATATGGGCCACGGGGAGAGATGAGCCAGGCTCCCATCGTGCATTGTAACATAAAGGAAACATTGCTTCCTGGCTGCTAAGAGATGCTTAAAACAAAAATATTTGGGTGGAAGCATAACATTATTTTTAAAAATGTAACTCAACTAAACCCTGGAGGCAAATAGATTCTTCATGAATTTTACCACTTAAATCCTTCTGAAAATCCGCTGCTTCTAATATTTTTAGTCATACGTGACCCTTAGTTTGTTTTTACCTCAGATATCTTGCTATGATTTTGGTTGAAGGGCTCTTCGACTCTACAATCTGCTCTCCTATTGAGTGTGGAAAATATCACTTCTGGTGGGTTGTGTGAGTGCACTCATCACTACTTTCCTTTTTACACAGTCCAGAGGAGGGAAATACTGCTGTTGTAGTGAATGCACTGGCATTTTTGATAGGATGCAGTGAAGACTGTATCAGGTGTTACAAACCACTAAGAGCACAATTACAGCAACATTATGGAGGTTGTGACAGTACAGAGTTTCCCAATGAGAGACCCTGGATAGCATCCACGGTAGGAGCTAGCAGGGGCTTTTTGGGCCATCTGGCTCTAGAAGCCATGAACCCTCAACAGTACTCCAGAGCATATGGAATCATATCCTTATCTTGCTCTTGAGATATTGTGGCTGCTACTGAGTGGAAATGAAGCTTGCAAGCACATCTCACAAACTGCAATGTTTCTCTCATCACTTAGGGGACCTTCTCATGTTGCAGCCTTGGCTTGTCTCTGTGATGACTGTAGGAATACCCCAGCATACCCAGGAACACGCCTCCTGCAAGGAGGCTTGGAGCGCAGAGTTTATACAGTGTTTAAGCCTGTGTAAGACAGCACTGCCTTTGAAAGAGACATGCAGACAGGCAGATCAGAGTGAACCAGGCCAGAGATTTTAACCTGGATCAGTTTTTACCTAAATCATTTCCCCTTGTGCTGGCTCACCATATGCTCACACAACTGGTGGAAGACTTTTGAACCTGTTGGAGTGTGTCCAGAGGGCCATGAAAAAGATCAGAGGGCTGGAATGCCTCCTCTGTGAAGAAAGGATGAGAAAGTTTGGGTTATTCAGCCTGGAAAAGAGAAGACTCTGGGGACACATTATTGAGGCCTTTCAATACTAAAGGGGGCTTATAAGAAAGATGGAGAGACTTTTTACCAGGACCTGTAGCGACAGGGACAAAGGGCAACAGTTTTAAACTGTAAGAGGGTAGATTTAAATTGGACATAAGGAAGAAATTCTTTATCATGACAGTGGTGAGACCCTGGCACAGATTGCCCAGAGAACCTGTAGCTGCCCCGTCATTTGAAGTGTTCAATGCCAGGTTGGACGGGGCTTTGAGCAACCTGATCTAGTGCAAGATGACCCTGCCCATGGGTTGGAACTGATGACCTGTAAAGGTCCCTTCTGACCCAAACCCGTCTGTGATTCTATGATTTTCTGATAGAGGGGAGGAAGATCTGATTCTTTGAGCAGCTGTGCTGGTTTATGCTGGCATAAACTCTGCATGAAACTAGTGTGTTTGAAAACCTTGAATCCCAAGGCAGAGAGAGCTTGTGGGATCAAGAAAGGATGTTACCATCATGGGAGAGGTCTTTCATGGACATCTGCCCTGCAGACCACAGAGGGGTACCCCAGCTCTCAGTGGTGCCTAGATCCCAGAGGGATGCCAGCCCCAGCTGCTCAGCACTTCTGCTCTGCCTCCCAGGCACAACGGGGGTAATCTGCCCTGCTTGGTGGAAAACATGCAGCGCACGTCCTCTGCAACACAGAAATCCAGAGCCTGCCATTGCACTCTCACTGGGAAAGTGGCGAGTACTGGGAAGAATTTGCTTTGAAAGAAAGAGAATGGGAATTTTTCCGAGGCTATTGGAGGCAGTAAACAGAGATTTGAAATTCTGGCTGAAAACAAACTGCTTTTCAGACAGCTGAGGGCGCTCAGCACTTCTTAACTCAAGTTGGTGTTTTGCAGGTTTGAGCCTTAAGATACCACAGTAAAATGTACTGATGCTTGAATCAAAGATAGTGCTGCTAGTGAGCGAAGCCCGGGCAGGGGCTTAGGCTCTAACATTCCCAACAGCTGAAAAATAAAAGGCCCTCAGCTGGTTAAATATGTGCTTCAATACAAGCATATATTTAATGCCTTAACTTTAATGGCACCTTGAAAGAACTCTTTGATCACAGATTTCTCCTTCTGAAGCAGCAGGGTTTTATTTATTTATTACAATTTCAATTATCTCCATAAAAGTAGAACTGGAGAAAGATGTTAGGCTCGTATACCTGGATATTTATGTTCTGACCATCTTCCTGCAGTTTTCTTTCATCCTGGTTTTATTCTTGTCTTTGGGATCTGCTTCTTGGCATGATGTGCCTTTGCCAGAATTGCCATCTATATCAATCCTGAATATCCTTAGAAAAGGACCTCTGTTGTGTTGCGTTCTGTGTTGTGGGAATGTCTGTTTAGTTCTGGAAAGAGACACACTGACCTCATTTCACCCAGACCATGCTACATTAGATTTTTTTTTTTTAGGGATTTTTAATATAAACCAGATTTCTCTGAGTTCTCATTTATTTTCCATTAATTTCTGTAGCTTATTCAGGCTTCTTAAAGTCCTTCTGTAATTTTTGTTTATTCACCACTCTTTATTAGCAAATCCTTAATTCCTTGGTGCTTCTAAAGCTCCTCAGAACATGAAACAGTGCTTCTGATTTGTGAATCATTATTATCATCACTAATGGTGTGAATAAAAATCAGTGTATTTTTCTGAATTACATTTAAGACGTACACTTATTTAAGTGATTACTGTTACAAAAGTCTTGTTTAATCGGATACCTCATGTCCTTGAGAAGAAAGATTAATCTAGTTATCATGGCAATGATATCTATAGTTGTTTCAGCCCTAAAGGGACATCTTGGCTTAGAAAGTTAAGGGGTTTTATGTCAGTCAGTTGCCGAGTTTTTCATCCACAGAGACTTTGATTTGGATTTTCAAGCACTGGTAGTTAAATTAAAGCACCTGTTATTTGCAAGGCCAGTTGACATTGAGCATTTAGCTCATCTCTTTTAGGTACATGTGTGCACAGTGAATTCCCCCATGCAGAGCTATATTAGCTTAATTTAAGGTTTGTGAGTGACAGTGTGCTTCCTAACTCAAGCTGTGCAGAGCCTCATGGTGTGGCATGGGCTAGCTCATTTGCTTTGTTTAGGTGCCTTGGCACATGAAACTCTACATTGTGTCATGGAACAAATGTGGTTTTCAGTTTGTCTTGTGTGATGGGTCCAGCCACACAGCCAGGCTGCAGCTAGCATGGCCCTTCAGGCGAGATTTCCCTTTCACCTCTGACTACAGGACTTGGCTTCGGAGCTACCTGACTCCATGGTTTCCCCAACAAGGGCTGAAGCACGGCACTGCAGAGAAATGACAAAGCACTTCTTTCTTGTCTTGGTGCTCTCTGCACTGTGGAAACATAATTTCTCAGTACTTTGGAATTCCCAACCCATTTCAGCATTTCCAATGAGATAAAAAATACCTTTGGCAATATAGAAGGTCCTTACGGCACAGCCAGGCAACACAGTAACCATCTGCTTTCTCCACAGAAAGATGTACCTGCCCATGCAGGGGGGTTGGAACTAGATCTTTAAGGTCCCTTCCAACTCAAACCATTCTATGATTCTGTGATTAAAGGGAGAGACATTGGTGCATGCAGAAATCACGGCCAGATTCCTGAGGAGTTGCAGACTGATATCCAGATGTCAGACTCTTTGTTGAATCCTGTTTCTGCCTGTCAACTCTGCTGGAGGTGATTCAGACTGGATTTCTCAAGGGATAGCCTGTGGATGTCCCCAGTAGTAAGTGATACCTCTCAGATATCTTCTACTTAATTTATTGTCTCTCTTTGGCCTTCAGGTGCCTTAGTCAGCATCATCACTCAAATCCAGAGGGCTGTTTGGAGGGCATCCACTTCTGTGCAGTTCAGTATCTCACAAATGTGACCCATGAGGACTGCAAGATGCTGGAATATGAGACAGAGGCATTTCTTCCCCTCTGCCAGCCTTTCTGACTCCCTCCACAACTTTGATATTCTCTTTTCAGCTAGGAATGGATCCAGGTGGGGTTAATGGCTAGAGGCTCTGTAACCAGACATCCTCAGCCACTCCACAGGAGCCAGACTGGCTTCCCAAACCAGGCAGTGTTAATGGCAAGCCAGGGAGGGGATGGATGCTGCAGACAGCCACCACTGTGAATTCTTGCTGCTTTCAAAAGCAAGAGTCAGCCAAGGAGCAAAGCAGATGAGGGAGCAGACTTTATAATCAGGTTTACAAGTTGATCAATTATTATCATAGCTGCAATAAACTAGTTACAGAGATGAGAACAAGCTGATGTTATAGAAAGCCAGCTATAAAAAATGTGTTCCTAGACATGCTGAGTTCTCTGAGGACAGAGAAACAACCTATTAAAAGATCTTGTTAATCCATAGGTTGTAGCCTCAAAGCTGATGCTTGCTTTATACATTTTTTTTTTTCCCCCCTTCTTCACTTACTTGTTCCCTTGCTTTCTTGTCTAAAGAAATACTGTTTTCCTTGGGTAGATTACTGGAGAATATGGTGTACAGGTGGTAAACACATGGTTACTTCTGGTTGTTAAGCTCCCCTGAGGTGAACAGAGTTGCACAGGACATGATGGAGGCCTGAATGGGACCCCAGGCAGCTTCTTTGCAGTTGTTCCTACGGTGCTACTCTTTCACTTGCAGCCATCTCCTTTAATCTCTTTCCTTTCTTCCTGGCTGCCTTTTTCTTCTGGCTGGCCACTGCATTAGAGGGTATAAAGGAGAAGGGGTACTCGGCCTCAACTGTGTGTGCTGCAGAGAAAGAAAAGTCAGGCTTATGTTTGATTGCATTACATCATAGCTTCTGTCTATTAAAAGGGGGTTATTTATGCAAGAGACACTGGAAGAGGAAGGAAATGTAATGATTTTTAGGTATCTGCTCTTGCTGAAGGGTTTAAGATATTATTAGTTTGACATATTATTTTTACCTTAACCACTTATTATCACTGCAGTGTCAGAGTAGGGCCCAAACGACAGGATTCCTATCCAGGTCTCATTGCTTTCATTTATCCTACTCTTCACCAGGAAAAGGACTTGTGGCAAAATCTGAATCAAGCCCAGGGTCAAATATCACTAAGACATGGCATTGTTCCCAACAGGGTTTCTGTTTGAGGGATTGCTTCTACTTGCAGTTTTTTTCTATAGTGCATCTATGTGATTGGGGCTTCCCCTGATATCATGGTAAAACACTATTGGTCTATACATGGCCAGTTCTGACTTCTCCAAAGATTTTTTCTTGACCTGATAACTTTCCCTCTGAAACCACTACCTCTGTTTATAGGCTGTGTTCTGGGTGGGGATTTAGTACAAATCTCATTAAAAGCCCCAGTAGTTCCTCCTTGAGGCCAAAGCTGGTCTCTAACACAGCTGCTGCTGGAGTGCCAGCTGGAATCGTTGGGTTTTGGCAGCAGTAGTGTGTCCCAGAGCAGAGGGACCATGTCAGAGGGTGCTTTAGGGTCCTGGAGGATTTTCTTGTAGGATCTGTAAGGTGTGGGGTAGCTTAGGTCTGCACCCAGTACAACTTCTTAAGAGGTATTTTCTCTGCTTTATTTTTTGGAAACAAGGGGACATGTAAGATTTTGGACTGCATGAGACGGTAGCCAGTAAAGTACATTTTGAGATTAAGGGGGGAAGATTGTATTTGAAAGTGAGAGCTGGGCTAATATGTTACTTTAATTTTGTAACTTGTTTTGCCTGTAAGTGCTTCAGTGCGATATCTACATACCAAATCTCAAAGAGCTTGCTAGATTACAGCCAGCTCATGTAAAGGTATCATTTACCCAAAGCCGTTACCCCGGAACACCTCATCCTTGAACCCAGGAAATGAAGATTATGTTGAGTGAGAGTAACTGGAGGAATTTGAGAAGGAAAAAGTAACTTCTGTGGGAATGATTTTTCACAGGTTAATGTAATTCATTGGCCACTTGGATTTCAGATGACTGAACTGTGTTGGAAGCAGATGCTGTTTTCTCCTTGTTCCTTTGCTTGCCGCTTCAATTTTTTCAGCACTTGTTTGCCACTAAGCTCAGGGAAGCAAAATCAATAGTGCTCCAACATTAATAATTGAGCAAAGCAGCCAGCCACCTGAGTAAACCCCATTTCACTTGAAATCAGAGCACTTACTTCCTAGCTTGAGCTAACATATCTGAGAATTAGGTGCAGACTGAGGTGGAATATGGGATAAAAACATCAAAATAAAAAAAAGCACCAAACAGCGTGGTCCCCCTGTACTGTGTGTCATGGTTCTCACCAAAAGAGCGGCAGAAGTGAATCTTGAATCATTGTTCTCTTGAATCATTTGGTATCGGGTTGCAATCAGGCAGAATGGTTTGAAAGCATCTTTCGTTTGTAGGAATGAACTCTCCAGGGGTCTGAGTGCTATTTCCAGGTTTCGTCCTAAAGCTTAAATGATGCACTTACTGAGAGATGATCATATAAAGTACCTGAAGAAGAAAGCCTGACAAACAATAGCTTTTAACTTGGGGAGTGGAAAAAAAACCAGGCAATAGACACAGTGCTGGAGGCATTTCTGAAGGGCATTTGGATACTCTCACAATGCAGGGTGAGAACCCTGCTAGAATATGATGCTCCACAGCATCCCCTCACTGCAATGCTGTCATCTCTGGAAAAGACTGCAGTAAACTTCTATCATGCCTGGTGAAATGACACTGTGGTTAAGGAACAGGGCCTCTTAATTTCAGTAAAGTGTCAGGAAGGGGTGCAGTAGGATGGCATGTCAGGATGTCATACCACCCTGGTGGCTTTTGCAGTTTACAGATGAAAGTTGCCTGCATGGCATGTTCTTTGAAAGCAGTGGGTTTGGGAATCTCTAGATCAAACCCGCTTATAAATATTGAGAATAGTGAGCTTCTCTGAGGGATAGTCTTTTTGTAATCAGGTAGACTGTCTATTGATGGATTTGTCAGTAAAGGCATAAATCATATCTGAGACATCAGGATACAGCTGGCAAAGAAATCCAATGAGGATTAATGCTGAGATGTCAGCAATCCAGGAGATACATGATAGCATCACCGTGGAGCCAACAGACACAAAATAAAACGTAAAGATTTCCTTTCTTTCATGGGATCTCCAGGGATCTTTCTGCAGAGTGTCCAGGAAAGTGCTCTGAATCCTGAGTAGTGTGAGGAGGCAGACAGCCTGATTTAAAGGTGTTTAAATACCACTGAGGGATGGGAGCATCCACCAGGACAGTGCTCTGGGGTGATGCTGAACACTCACTGTGTCAGGGCTTCTGGGTGCTGTGCTGAGGACGAGCCTTGTGACGCACCAAAGCAATTATTCCGTAGAGAATTACATGCCATTTCTATAAGGAATGAGACTCAAGAAAACCACCTGTATTGGTGTGTGCAGGAATCCTACTACTGTGTATCAAAGCTTCCTTTAAAGGGACAACACAAGCTGCTATTGTGGACCTAGTCTGTAGTTTGGATGCAGCCTGTAAGAGTGAGTTTCTGAGAAGCTCAGCTAATGCTGCCTTTCAGCAGGGTGGAGATTGCAGCCTTTCTCCCAAACAGCAAAGCAAGATCAAAGCCTTTCATTTTCATGGCTTGCAATGTGTTTTTTTATTATTTCTTTTCAATGGCCTGTAGCGTAACGAGAGCTGTAGCATGAGGAGATCATGATGTTCAGAAGCCAACAAAACCAAAGCTTTGCTAGACAAGGCCCATCTGTATCTCCTCTCCCAGCCCTATCTTTTCCCACTGGCTTTCTGTGCAGCAGCTGGCAGTACATGTGAATCCAGGAGGAGTTTTGCAGAGCCAGGGGAAACCTGGGAGTCAATTAATTCATCTTGAAACAGCACAGCCTTAAACAGTCACCAGTGACCTGGAGTTTCTATACAGAGAGCGTAGGTAATTGTGCGGTCAATTTGCCATTAGGGCTGAGTTTTTATGAATATTTTTTTGCGATGAGCAGCAGTTTGTCAAATATTGCCTTTAAATATGTCAGTGAAGGAGCAATCGCAAGGCTCTCCACTGCAGCACTTCTTGTCTCATGGGCTCTGCCCACCACCTTTTGAGATCAGCTTGGCTCTGGCAGAGGCCACTATGTTGGAAAAGAAGCTCCAACGATGAACATGGGGGCCAGAAAACAGGAAGAGTAGAGGCTTGTTTGTGTGCAGACTGGAGGTGTATGGCTGGAGTGAAAAATAACACCATATAACATGATTCAGCTGATCCCAAACAAAGGTTAGGGGTGAGGAAGTCCTACCTGAGCAGAGGGAAGCTTCTCAGGGAATTTCCCCTGGACACCTTTCAAAGCTCTGGCTGCTGCATTTTGTTTTTTTTTTTTTTTTTTTTTTTTTTTCCTTCCTTTCAGTCCTTGTCTGTTTTGTTTCTGAAAGAATGACATCCCAGCCCCTAACATTTCTGGAGGCAACACACACATTCCTTGCAGCTCTGTATTACCAAGAAGACAGAAAATGTTTCTCATAATTACACATGATTTGATCATTCCAGCATTTCTACCTCTTCCCAGAAGTTTTATTATCATAATTAATTTCTCTGGCACCTACTTGCAGCTCTAGGCATTTTCCCAAACCTTTAAACACACAGTTAGCAATTCTGAGCATTTCACTGCTGTATTTCTTTTCCTCAGTTCGCTAGTTATAAACTCTTTGTTAGTAGTCTTTCCTACAATGTGAGCTTTATTCATGTAGTTCCCATTACTGTAGTATCATGATACTCCAGGATCTCTGCTTCACCACACCACTGCGATCAAAGAAAATGGTCTTATCCCTAGGTATAAATAGGAATGTGGGATACAATGGAACTAAGACTCTTATTTTTAAGTATTTGGCCTTTGGTGACTTGCCCAGAGTGTCACAGGCAGCCAGTGGCAGAAAAGGAAACTACATGCTGGTGTCCAGAGTCCAAGTCCCTACCTGCTGGGCCAGCTTTGGTTTACTTTTCCACTGCATTTCTGTTGCCTTTTGGAAAACACTCTGCAATTTCCAATCCATGCAGGACTCATCACTTTCTCAAGTGCCTTTAAGGAAAGGTGAACCAAGAGGGAAGTGATTTTAAGAATGAAGGAGTCTTCTCAGGAGATTGTCTTCTAGCACTTCTGGATGTTGGTTAGGAAAAGATCTTTTGCTTAAGAGAGATCTGAACTCTGATCTGAACTGTGGAGTATTAATCATATCAGATATTCGTCATATCTACATATGATAGCACTTGTCCATAGTGAATTTCTTGGATCTCAGAGGAAGAATGTAAGAGATGATCTCAAATAATGTTGGGTTTAAACAAACAGCCGAACTCACACCAGTTTCAGCCTCTCTTTGAGGGTTGGTAGATTACTGAAATGAGAAACTCCAAGCACAATCCAGCATGACTCTTACAATGCTTCAGTGTGATCCATCAGTCACCATGCAATGGGCAAAGCTGTGCATTAGCTTGAACTTCTGCATGTCCCTGGGCACAGTCATGTACTGCAGCGGTGGAATTCATGCTAGCTCTGTTGTTACGAATTAATTGTGCATAGACTGCAAAAATCTCGTGAATTCTGACTTTTCATCTATTTAAACCCAATGTCATGTCATCCTCCTGCCACAATTTACAAGAGCCACAGGCATCTTCAATCTGGAGGCAAGCCACCCATGGTTTGTTTGCTGGAATGGGAACGACAGCCCCAGAAGCAAAGCTGCTGATGGGAACGCTGAAATCTTGCTCTTTGTCAGTCAGTAGCTGAGGGAAAAGTCAGGTTTCAACCTATGCAGAACTTGGCCAGATCTTATTATTAATTTGGCTTCCAACACAAGCAGCGCAGCACTGAAATGCAAAACCATTTCCATAGACTCTCAGATTATAGCTGAGTAGGATTAGAGCTGTCCTGGTGTGGGCAGTTTACCCCAACATCGGATGGGAGCTAGGTCTCTGGGCTCAGCAACGTGAGTCCTGGGGTGGTTCAGCGTGAGAAAGCAGTGACAATCTGGTGGGCTCTCCAGTCCCGTGAGGTTGTGCTCCCAAGACAGTCACAGGAGAGAAGTGGTCACCAGGTCCATTACACTTGCCAGACTTAGACACTGTGACAAGTGGTACCCAACACAGTCCTAAATATTTTCTCTTCATTTACTGCAAATATGGTTTCACCAGTGAACTGGGCAAGGACTTAAACAAACAAACAGCCCCAAAAGAAGAAAAAAAAAAGGACTTCAGAGCATTTCACTTACATTATTTAAGCTGTCCATCTGTGTCAGTGTGTGTCAGCCAACACATTCAGCAAATCTTGTCTCTGCAGCGTAGAGCCTGATAAAGGTCTAATTGCTTGAGAAATGTATAGCCCTTGGGACTGCAGTAGCAATTTCCTTCTTTACAATGGAGCCTTAATGAAAACTCCTCCTGCTTAACGAGAGCGTGAAAGATTAAGGGACAAAGGTAAGGGTGTGGAGCTGGGTTGCAGCCAGCTGGGATCTGCGTGGGGTGGCCGGGACCAGAGGAGCCCTAGGCAGGGCAAGGGATGCCTGTGCCATCCCTGCTGGTGTGTGGGGCCCTGCTGCATGCCTCCTGGTGAGGTGCAAGAGGTTCTCACTTTCCTTCCTCCCATCTCAGCCCCTGCCTCCAGGCTGCCTTGGTGTTTTCAGTCCTGCCGGGACACAACCAGGGCCTCGCCGTGTTGGGTCCCAGCAAAGATGAGCTCAGGCCCCACGGCCGCCTCCGCTCCTCCGAGCAAAATCTGGCCACTTGTTGCTGAAGCATTTGGGGATGAAAGCGCCCGGACTGAGGAGAGGAGAAGTGTTTATAACAACAGTGTTTCTTTGTTTCAAGTGAAAGAAGCAAATTTAATGCAGGATACAAAGCTGACCTTGGGGTGAAACATCACTGAGCCTCCTCAGAGGCTGCCCTCCCACCCCCGAGACAAACCCAGCAAATCTTTGATGCATTAGCGTTTAAAAGTGAGAGAGAGAGCAAAAGCCTCTCACAAATTGTTCCAGGAAGAGAATAAAACAGCAGAAGCAGTAAAGGGTGGTTAATGTGGATTTTGCAGCAGATATTGATACAGGAAAATTTTCCCATTTCCTTTCTGATTTAGAAATAAGATTTTTATCAACAGACAGATATTCCTGGAAAAGCTAACAAAGCTTAAAGCTGAGTGAAAGTAATCATGTTCTGGGGGCTGTTCACAGCAACTTCTTTCCCCCCCCCTTTTTTTTTTTTTTTTTTTTTTTTTTTTTTTTTTAGGATTTGACAGGCAGAACTTGAGAGGCAGAACTGTTAACAGCTATATAGGCTTTCCTGTGGTGCTTGTCTCCACATTATCTGAGTGCTGCAATCATGTTAATGGATGTGAATTCACAATCCCTTTATGTAGTAAGAAGCTGGTACCTATGTGACCTACTAGGCTTGACTCTTTGGTCCCTAAATCTTATCCTTCAAGTCAATCTCCTTCTCCATTCCCACCTTTTAGCCAGATATGAGTGTCATGCTTCTACTCAGAGTAAGACAGTTTTCAACAAGACATTACTCTTTAGCCTTCCCTGGTGAAGAGACCATTGAAACATTTCCCACATAAATCTACCCAAGATAAACATGCAAAATGTAATGTTTCAACCCAAACAATTATTGCAGTCCAAGGAGGAGCCAGGCAGCTTTGCTGACAGGCAATATAATCCAGCAAATCATTTGCTTAGGCTGCTGCTGCTGCTGGATTTTGTGTCCTTCACTGGCTCCAACACCACCTGCCTTGTACATGTGTCATCAGCCCTTGAAGGGTGGCCAGGGAGCAGCTGTCTGGGCCTTGACATAAGACCTTGCTCTGTGTGTGCAGATGCACTGATCTGCTGCACGGCAGCACAGCAGTCAGCTTCTCCCAGTGGGGTATCGGCAAGTTGCAGGGATGCATTTCACTTAGCCAAGGCAGGTTCAGAAGTAGAAGTGTTTCCTCCTCGGCATGTGGGAGCAGCTCATTGCAAAGGAGGTCAGGAGCAGGACTAGATGACCAGCACCATCAACAGTGTGGCCTTCATCGCTGATATCCAAGTGAATTCCCATGAACGTCAGTGGCACTGCTAACCCAGCTCTTGAGGGAAGAAATTCCCTGAGTCAGAAGGACAGTTTTGCTCAGCAGTGAGACAGCTGATTGCCATAAGAGGAGAGAGCAATCTCTGGTGAGGGAGCTGGATCAGAGCCCATTTCACTACCTTGGCCACATGCTTGGTTAACTCACAGGGTTAAGTGTAGTATTTTTATGCTTTGCTGAGGGCAGTTTCTAAAATCCAAATAAACATCCTGCACTATGGCAGGGGGGATGTGCTTTCATGTCAGCTGCATGTGTGTCAAAGACCTGGAAGCCCTATTCAAAAGCATACCAGACAAGAACAAGACACAGAAAAATACAGACCTCATACACTAGCTCATACACTGAAAGGCACTGAGCCATTTTGTGAGGTTTGTCTGGATGGTTTGATGCCCTCTCAATAGCACTTAAAGAGAGAAACTTGTTGCCTGGTGGTTGGGGAATAGGTGGTTTGTGGTGAGCAGGCACATATCATGTGAGTATTGATGGATGTTGGTGGGAAGGCTATAGAATCATAGAATGGTTTGGGTTGGAAAGGACCTTAAAGATCATCTACTTCCAGCCCTCCTGCCGTATGCAGGGACACCTTCCACTAGATCAGGTTGCTCAAAGCCCCATCCAGCCTGACTTTGCACACTTAAAGGGACAGAGCATCCACAGCTTCTCTGGACAACCTGTTCCGGTGCCTCACCACTTTCACAATAAAGAATTTCTTCTTTATATATAATATAAATCTTCCATCTTTCAGTTTAAAACTGTTACCCCTTGTCCTATCACTACTTGTTACATGCCCTTGTAAAAAATTCCTCTCCCTCACTGTCTGGGACATGGTTTATAAAGCCATTCCAGACAAGGACCCCCATCTCTCCCCATCTCTTGGTACTTCATTTAAATGGCCCAGAAATGGAAGTAGATGTGGGAATGTTCATGAGGCAAAAGAGGGGGTGATGGTGGGGAGGTGGGCAGATGAAGAAGAGAGCTCTCTGGCTGCAGGCAGGTCAGAGCGCAGAGACCAGCCGAGAGGCAGGGCATAAAACTTAAGCTAAGCCCAGCTTTCTGCAGGGCAAGAGTCAGTGCAAGCTGACTGGCCAGCATGAGACTGCTGAGCAAAAGCTGGCTTTACAGAAGGGCTGACAGCTCCTGTGGGGAAGTGCAGGTGTCTCTGACGGTGTTTATACCAGACACCTGCAAGCAGTGTTCACTTGAAAAAAAAAAAAAAAGCTTAAGATTCTAGTTGCTCCCTTTTTCCCTTTCTTGTCCCTGTTTCAATAGTTTTACTATATGATGTTCAATAAGTTAAATTCCAAACTTCTTAATTCCTTTATTCAATCGTTCTTTGCCTAAAATTTTCCTTGACTGGTTACTTACCTCACTGCCCCTTCTCTCCTGTCCTGAGTCTTTTCTTGCCTTTCCTCACAATTTTGCTGCCTTTCCCCTGCTGTCCCTTTTTGATTTGGGCTCTGTATCATTGTGTCTGCCTCATTCATCATGTTATTTCCTATTGCCTTCGTCTGTGTGACTTCATGGCATGCAGGAGCATTTCTCACCCCTGTAGTAGTCTACAGTAATCTACCACTCAGTAATCTGTGTTGCCTTGCCCCCTTTGCCACAGGTCTGCCCCTCCAGATGTGCATGCACATCTGTACAGGAGGTACACATACTCCCAGAGCCTGGAGCCTGGAATCAAACCCAGTTTGCTAGCTTCAGTGGGATTCCCGCCTCCAAATCCAGAGCTCCTTGGGTGTTGGATGAGACATGGATGGCAGGCAGTTGTGTTCCTTACCACATCCCTGGAAAAAAGTCAGGTACTACTACACTTATTAATGCAGTTTGAGAGAAGAGAAAAGTGCTGAAAGTTAAGCATATGTTGCCTTACAATGCAAAATATTTAAGTAAAAATGCTTTAAATAGCATAAAGGTGTTTTGTAAGAGAACTGTCATATACCATGAGACAACTTTACTGGAAAGAACATCTGTAATGAGAAACAAATCACAGTGACCTTTGCTATAGGGCTTGAAAGCAGGTTTATTTGGGGTTGTGGAGACTCATTTGCCCTCCAGCAGTGGAAGAATTAAGATGTTATGTTTAACATAAACAAGAGAGGTTTAATCCCAAATCCTCATGTAAGAGCACTTTGTGTTCTCTTAAAAGTTCAGTAATTCCATAAGCAAGATGGACAGTTGGGTTATTTTAGGCTCAATGAAAGCAGGGGAGGGACAGAAAGGACATCAAAGGGAATTAACTCATCAGAGTAAGAATCCAGTTGTGAAATCTGAGCAGAGTATGAGTTCAATTGCATTAACTATAGATGGTGCCAAGTTCTCTCATTATAAAATGCCTTTCTCCCCTTTTTGTTTCATCTAGGCAAACTGCAAGAAGAAATGTTGGTCTGCATGGGACCATCCCAAGTCAGGGCCATGCAACCTCTGAGACACACATGCCAGTGTTCCTGCTCAGCCAGTAATAGCATGAGAGTAGTGATTCTCGTTACCATATGGTCTCTACACAAGATCCTCTGAGGTGAGATGCTGGTTTCTGAGTGGTAAAGGAAAGGTAAGGGGTTCATGCAGAACAGAAGGCTGCACAGGGAGAAATGTTGTCTCTGATAACCTGCCTCTGCTGGATCTACCTGCGTATCATCTCTGCACTCAGCAGAGACAGAGTGAGCTTTGGTTTGGAAGTGTCTTGGCCCTTTTGAAAGGCAACCCCTTCCTCAGCTCAGATATGTCCTGCTGCTCTTCTGCTGAGGGCACGGAGAGAGGTCAACCCTGGCAATTGTTACCACTTAATAGCACTATATTCACTTTAGAAAAAGACAATATCAAACATGTTACCTCGAGGTGTGATTCAAAGATTGAAACAGATTCAGCTCTTTGAAAACATAGGAGGGACAGGATACAAATATGGAAAACTTGAGCTATTAAAGCAAAGGCAAAATATTTCACATCTCCATCTTTTTATTTCTGGACAGAAGCCAAAGTCCTCCAGTATCACTGCTGTGTTAGGACTTAGACAGGTACAGCATCACTTTCTTCATCACTTCCCTGTGATCCTGCAGCTGAAGATACCCAGTGTGAGCGACTGGGTGCTGGAGGGATGATTGCTCTGGTCCAAAACCAGGCTAGAATTGCCTTCACTTGACTGATCTAGGATTGAAGGCAAATTGTACTTTGTCAATACAATTTTTCTCCAGGAGTGACCAATGGAAATTGTTCTGTACTTGGGTAATGATGGCTAGCAGAATAAATGTGTTTTTTGGATAAAGGATAAAAAAACAAATAGGAGTGGTGGTGCTGCCCTCTCCTTGGCTCTTTGGAGCCCATTCTCTACAATCCAGAGTTCATCTCTGGTGTCTGCAGGAGAAAAAGATGATGAAAATCTGGAGCAATCAAGGTCAATCAGTGACTGATAGTCTGGTCATCCTTCCACCAAATAAAAGAAACAGTATTCAATTTATTCATGGGAGTGTTTGATTGTTGGATTATAAATGCCAAAACTGGGTGAGGATTTCTAATAAGAGGGTTCCTTTGTTTTCATATAGCAGACAACAGCACAACATGAACCCACAGCTGAAAGCTGAATCCAGTCAAATCCAGAATGGGGAAAAGCACAAGATTTTAGCATTGGTACAACTCATCAAGGGATGAGCTTGCTTCTCCACCATCTGAGATTTTAAAGTGAGGGTTGGATGTCTTTCTTCTGCTTGCTTTTTCTAAATTCAGTTATGATCTTGACACAGGAGTCCCTGGGTGACATCTTCTAGCCAGTGTGACCAGATTAGTCTTTCCTAACAGTCCCTCTGCCTTTAAAACCTCTGATTTATGAAAAGTGCATTTACCTGGAGTGGGGTTCACTCCAGGGACAAGGGAATTAGACATCTTTATTCATTCCTCCACAGCTGTGGGAATGATATGTTTAGATATTTTTCCCATCGCCAGTTGTGTCAGTGGTATGTGTTATGCAGATGTGTGTCTACTGGGAGCAATGCTCAGACAGCGCATTTCATACTGATTTATGAACAGACTTCTGAGTGCAGTGACTTCTGGCCTCTGCTGACTTGGGCTGGATTCAGCTTGCACGTTGTTGCTATTCTTATTCTTGGACCTTCAGTCACAGCTCATGAACCAGATGCTGCAGAAATTCAGAGCTGAGGAGATCCTTGCCTCAGAGCTCTTCTGCGAGAGCCTGTCATGAAACAAGGGGTGGATGTGGGTAGCTAGAGGAACCCAGGGAAAAGATGGGTGGTGAACATAATCAGTAGTGATGAGTCAGAATAACAGTCTGTGTAGCAACAAGTTGGGTAGACAGTGATGGGCCAAGGCTGGGTCTGCCCAGGAAAAGATGCTGCAGGACTCAAGGCATGAGAGGAAAGAGGCTGTAGAGCATCTTTATTGTGTGAACAGTAGGAAAGGCACATCTGGGAGAAGATACAGAGAAAGTGACTACACAGCCTTCAGAATAAAGAGGAAAGTCTAAGGTGAGGATCACATCCAGGTTGTAAGCCTAAGTAATGGATAAGAGGAGGTAATAGTGCCAGTGATTGAGAAAGGGAGAAAGGGTCACTTGAAACGAGAGTTAACAGTTCCTCTTCGGCCACGATGGGTGTGGGATGAGGGCCACATGTCCCCAGATGCCAGGGAGCCAGGCTGAGGTGGGACTGTGGGTAGGGGGACACAGCTAACAGGACAGAGGCCGATCTCCAAAGGAAACTGCATTTAAATTGGTGAGATTTGTCAGAGATTGGGGCAGAGGGAGAGGAGAGCAGGATGCTGTGGGCACAGTGAGGGCAGGATGGGGAATATGGACAGTGGAGAAGGGTAAAGGCTGAAGGGGACAAGAAAGGGCAGAAAGATACAGTGAAGGTGTAGGCAAAGATCTCCATCCATACTAACTCTTTGATCCTTCGACTTACTTTTCCATTCAAATTCTAAATGGTATTACAGAAAATGTTTTTACTGCTGTGCATAAAGTAAATCTTTGCAAAGTCTTTGAGACAGCAGTGTATTCCCAGCTGATCCCCAAAGACAGATCCTGTTTCTTCACAGTCATGATTACTCTTCAGAAGAAAGAAACATAACAAACTACAGGGAACTCTGGCCAGGGAGTATGATTTTTTAAAATAGGCATCACCTAGCCCAGACATCGGTACAAAAATAGTTAAATATGATGGACCAAATGTCAAACTATGAGAAGAATGACTCAAATTAGAGAAGCATAGACTGAAGAAGCTAACAAAAACATCTCTTCCTGTGGGGACACTAACACAGCCAAATATTCATCTTTGTAGGTTGCCCAGTTTAAAGAGGGGTGGGCAGAGGGAAAGAAATCTGGGTTTGATATTTTGTACCTTGGACTACAAATGAATCACTCCAGATATATAAATAGAAGACAGCTGGGCTGAGGTTTCAGATCACCTACATCCATCAGAAAGGCAGCCAGACTCCGAGCACTGTGCTCTCTTGTTTGATACCTGGACTAACGCTCAATTCTGTCAATACTTTAAAGGCAGAGAGAGACAAAGCAGAGCTATGTTTTATTAAAAGGCTTAAATCACCTGCATCACCACAGAGACAACAAAGAAAATGACACAGCCCAGAGGGAGGAAACTTCGGTTTAAATATCTGTGAAGAGGTGTGAAAGAAAAGGAAGAGTTCCTGCCTAGGAAAACCACAAGCCTGTCTCAAAGTCTACAAGACTATCTAAGCAGAGGAAGTGAATGAATAACTGTGGCACATGCATGAGTGGCTGAAAGTGCAGCCTGAGTGGTAATTGGCTCTATTGGTGCTCCTCTGATTAGCTGGTTCTGGCTGCAGCACTTGTCAGACCCGTGCTGAGTTCACAGCAGAAAAGTATTCACACTGCACTGAAGAACGTCTCAGATCAGTCGATGGATCCCTGCAGAGAAACAGCAAACACAGATCTGAAGGATGCAGTCTCCAGGGAGGGTTTCTAAATCCTTACTTCGTGTCACTAATTCCTTGTTATCCAGAGCTGGAAGAGAAAGGTCTCCTGGAACTGATTCAGTTGCTGCTGCTACTTTTCACTACCTTGGAAATGAAGGAAGAGAGAAAAAAAACTGATGGTGCTTCTGTGGAGAGAAATTTAAGAGCAAAATTGCATTAACCAATGGGATCTGAATGTAGACGGTTCTAGTTCTTTATTAAAATACTGATCTAAAAGTTGCTAATGAACTCAAACAACAAATTGGCCAGGGGACCAGCTTCTGGGGATGGGAGGGAAAGGTTACACACTGATGAATCTCTGGAGACCCTCCTGACCCAGCAGAGGTCTCAGCTGGGATGTCTCACAGAGGGCACTCTGAGTCCTTACAATGGTACTGGGCACAGTGCCAGCAAACATAAATGGAAGGGAACAAGGAAATCAGGCACTTTCAAGTGAGAGGTATTTTTATGTGCAGACTTGTATACCTACTGCGTCTGCTTCAGAGTTATGGCCAAGACCTCCTTTCAGCTCATTCAAGACTGAAGTCAGCTCCATGGACTCCCACTGTATCCTCAAAATGCTGACACAATCACTCTGCAGAATGATAGAAAATCCACAGAACATTAGTTATTTGCTTCCACACTCTGGTGATCACCACCAAAAAGCGAACTGGAGAGTGTCAGCCAATGCCAGCATATGCCAGCATATGCTGTTGCATTTTCTGCTATGGCTCACTGATTCAAACACTCTGGTCAAATAGAAGCAGTTTAATTTAGACAATTAATAGTATAAAAGTAGCATTAAGGAAAGACACATCCATATTTGGGGTGTGAGCTGCCCTTTCCCTCCCTGTTCCCAGGGTGGCTAACCAAAATGTGAGGAATAGCAAAAGAGATCACAGCTTAGATGAGATATTTCCAAAGTGATTTGAGGACAGTTGACCATTATTCACTTGTAACACACAGTAAACAGATGAAGCGTAAATATGAGGCTCTTCTTGTATGTATATGCAGAAGAAACAGCACTTACATTTCACACAAGCTAAGAATTTGGTTCCCAGGACAAAACCAACCAACCTCATCAGCTGCTTGGGGCTCTACCTCCTCAGCAGCAGCACTGGAGTAAGAACACACCTGTATGTTGCTGCCCACACCCAACATGAGATTCATGTTGCTGAAGCTGCCAGACTCTGACACCAGTTGCACCACTTGGACACACCACGGAGAGACCACCCTGGATGGGCTGAACATCTCTCCCATCACTTGCAGCACTTAAATCTTTCTTCACATGACCCCCATGTCTTTGCCAACATCTCAAATTACCATTTCTCAACAGAAACCTGAGGTTCATACCAAGGCCTCCATGTACACTGGATTGCACAAAATGCCTCCAGGACTGCCCCAGCTTTGTCTGAAGTCAACATCAACCTCAATTTTTTGTTTGTCTCCTTATTTATGTATCTAAAAAGTACAGAATGAGGTTCTGAAACTGTCTCTACCACAGTTTAGTTCCTTCAGGTTCCAAAGCAAAAGCAGTTTTTCCTGATGATTAACATTAAAAAAAATATTGAGCTTGTTGGTCTGTTGGAATGTCCTGAGGATCTTTTCTTCAAAAAATCCTTTTCAGGATTGTCTTTTAAGCTTTTTCCTGAAAGTTGAAAGCAATTTGTTGATCTTCAAGAAATAGATTATAAAAAAAGTTAGAAAGGCTCTATCTCTCATTTTAGAGTTTTTGTCAGGGAAAAAATAAAATCAAAACCTCTCTTTTAACAAGAACCAACTTTGCTGTTCTTGCATAAAGCTATAGTGAAATACATTGTATATGAGTATACACCACGCCATCATGAAATATGAATATTACCTTTGTTAAACTCTTCAGCACACAGCTGAGTCTGATGAAACTATTCCAGAGGGAGACACTTGTCACAGAAGAAGTCTTGTCTCACTGTCATGAAGTTGGCTCACTATTATTTAACTGATGATCAATATTTTGCACATTATTTCAAACACCATGCATGCATGAGGACTTCCCTATACCTGGCACAGCACAAACATGGAACAAAAAATCACCTTCTGCTCCCAAGAGCTCCTAGTCCTTGTAGAGGACTGGAGAGGCAGATGGAGCATGAGATTAAAGGAACCAGACAGAACATGTGTCTGACTTTTAGTAACCATCACAGCTAGGGAGAGATTTAACTGGGACCACGTCTCCATGATATTCATATTCTTACAAAAGTTTTTAAGCATTCCATGCCCATTCCTGACTATTATCCCCAGTGAGATCAGATGTGGGAAAAGGAGAATACTGAAATAGAAAGAGGCTATTTCGAGCTGTGAGTGATGCAGGGCCCCCGGGGATCGTCGGGAGAAGCTCCACAGCAGTTCATACACGGGGAGAGGGTCAGTCTCTGAGCCATCTGCCCAAAATCTGGAGAAGCTCGAAGCTGCCTCAGACAGTTCTAGGAGGAAGCAGTAGAAAGCAAAAATATATCGAGACCTGGCTTTTTATTTCTACCTTGCTCACCAGATGTATTTTGAAAAAAGGTTGTAGGCTGCTAGGAAGACCTGCTCTCCTCCACTTGCAAGTTCTTCCCCATTCGCATTTGAAGTGGGAGAAGTGGGTGACCAGGTTACAAGCTCCCTCCCTCACGCCCCCCCCCCCC